>NC_134860.1:38916046-39211046 GCF_049852395.1 Peromyscus maniculatus bairdii | reverse complement strand
CTTACCTTTTCTTTCGTAGGCAGCCAAATTTTGTGCCTATTCCTTCAGCTGATTAAATGAAGATTGGGAACATCAAAGTTAAGCAACCCATGAGCTAAGCTAGTAGAGGAAAGAGTTTCTTATGGATAAGACAGTGCAGTGCAGTTCATATAGAAACGGAGGGAAGTCAGGCGGTGGTGGCACAAGTCTTTCATCGCAGCACTGGGGAGGCAGAGGCCAGGGGATCGCCGTGAGTTCTACAGACAGAGCTCCAGGACAGCCAGAGCTGTTAGACAGAGAAACCCGTCTCAAAAAAACAAAAGCAGAGAAAAAGCAAGTTGAATTCAGCTGGTGCATAGTAAGATTAAAGTGATTTGGTTCATTTAATAAACCTTAATATTAAAAGTATCAATTTTTCTTTTCTTTTTTTTTTTTTTTATTTGATGTTTTCAAGACAGGGTTTCTCTATATAACAGCCCTGATTGTCCTAGAACAATCTCTGTAGACCAGGCAGGCCTCGAACTCACAGAGATCCGCCTTCCCTTACCTCCCAAGTGCTGAGGTTAAAGGCATGTGCCACCACTGCTCAGCTTTCAGGTTTTGTCTTAAGGAAACAAAGACTACATGGTGCTGGAGAGATGGCTCCACAGTTAAGAGCACTGACTACTCTTCAGCGGACCCCAAGCTTGGTCCCAGCAGCCACATGGAGGCTCACAACAACCTTAACTCCAGTTCCAGAGTCCAACACCTTTTTCTGCCCTCTATTGGCATCTGTATGCATGTGGGATCCATAAACTCACCCAGGGGCACATACACACAAATAAATAAATGTTTTTAAAGAAATGCACACCAAACACAAAGGAGAATAAGATTTGAGAGCAGTGATTCCAGCTCTCACTGTTGTGGTGGTGGTGCTTTAATCATTTCTACTGCAAACTTCTTGTTTTTGTTTTTTCTTTTTTTTCCAGACAGGGTTTCTCTGTAGCTTTGGAGCCTGTCCTGGAACTCACTCTGTAGCCCAGGCTGGCCTCGAACTCAGTTCCACCTGTCTCTGCCTCCCGAGTGCTGGGATTAAAGGCATATGCCACCACTGTCCAGCGCAATCTTCTTTTTTAAGCTGTAGTAAGTAGGGATAAGACCCAGGGCCCTATCTGAGCATGGTGGCATATGCCTTTAGTCCCAGCACTCCAGAGCCAGAGGCAGAGGCAGATGGATCTATGTGAGTTAGAGGCCAGCCTAGTCTACAGAGTGCATTCCAGGACAGCCAGGACTACACAGAGAAACTCTGTCTTGAAAAACAAACAAATAAAAGACCTAGTGCCTCCCACATGCCCAACCACTAAACTACATCCCTAGCCCTTGCGAAACTATTTCATATTCTAATTAACCTATTTGTTCTCTTACCTGCCTACATCCAGTACTGAAAATCCACATTAATGAGAAGAAAACGTGAACAGAGAATTTGCTACGAACAATAATATATAGTTAAATAATCTGCAAGGTTAAGCTGGAATTTGCTTTGTTTATTCCTTAGTTCTTTGAGAAAGAGCCCCCACAATGTAACCTTAAACTTGAAATCCTCTGCCCCAGTCTCCTGAGTTGCTGGGATTACGGCTGTGCATTTCCATGTCTGGCTTAGAAACAGCAATTTTAAGTGAGACCTGGATCCCCTATGTCTCTATGTCTCAATTTAAGATAAGTGATTTTTTTTTTCATGTATTTCAAAGGGACTTTGTGTGCTTAGTATGTGCCAGTTTTTCCTCTCAGTGCTTTATACATACTGATATAGTGTGTGTACACACACACACACACACACACACACACACACACACACCGATAAAAAAAAACACCTTGAAATGTTTTTAAAAATAAAAACATTTTTATTTACGATTTTTTGTGTATATGCAGTGTTTGTGGAGCTCAGAGAGCAATGAGAACATCTTGTGGGATCTTGTTCTCTGCTTCTACCACATTCTACCGTATGGATTCAGGGGGTGGAACTCAGGTCGTCAGGCTTGGCAGCGAGCACCTTTGCCCACTGAGCCATCCTGCCAGCCCCAGGTGACTTGTTTCTAACCCTGAAGAAATTTTAGAGTAGAAAGAGTGAAGACGAGGCTGGATGACTTGTGACCCTGCACAGCCTGACTCATCTTTTCTTATCTATGGAGTCTTAGCAATTTAGTCCAGCTTAGTTATCAGGATCAGGGCTGAGGGAATTTCACTTTCAATTAACTGCTGTATAATGCTTAATCAAAACCTGTTTTGTAGTAATCGCACAAATGGCAGCGGTATTGCTTGAGTAATGACCTGAAATCTGAGTCTCTTACTTCTTTCTCCTTCATTCTGTCCCTAAGAGCTGCCTTTCCCATGAGCCCCTAGGCAGCTGACAGCCTGTGAGCCTGGGTGTGTTTATAAAGTCAGCTAACAGCACCCAACTTATGGGACCGCCATGAACGTGGCATGAGGTGGGGTATATGACACTTAGTGCAACGTGATTTCACTCTAGAAACCATAGTTGCCTCCCATCATCCAGTGCATCAAATCCAAACTTGACTTTCAAAGTCTCTAGAAATTGCCAGACTCTAGCTGTCTTACGGGACAGAAATCCTCTGCTCTATCCATTCCCCTTAAGCATACACAGCTTCTTTTCCTCTCTTCGTTATTCACATGATGAAGAGTCCGAAACAGAGTCTCTTCTCCATCACACAGCCCCAGTCTCCTTGCATGCTTTTAAGCACTCTGAGGAGGTGGATCGAATCTGAATATTCTCCTGTGTCACATCTCCTCCAAAGAACCTAGCAGAGTATAAAGAGCTTGCAGCTATTGTTCACTAGGTATTTGTTGCCTGATTGAAGAAAGTAGGCTCCTAACTTATAAAATTATATATTAGATTTTTTCTTTACAGTGCTTCATAACATAAATATGTAATATATACAATGACTATAGAAAATAGATATCTTTTACCAAACTTGCATAGTTTTGGGGTGGGGATTAGTAGCTACTCCCTGCAAGTTCCAGGCCAGCTGGGCTATATAGCAAGAACCTGGCTCAAGGGGAAAAAAGAAAAGGCAGTAGCTTCCATCCACAGCCATGAGGTTTCGTAAGTCTGCCCACTTTTCTGAATTATGTATGCAATTTATTCTTTTCTAAGTATGCTTTCCTTAAGTTTCCCTAAGTTTGGTTTTCCCCAAGATTTTTTTCTCTCTGTAGCCCTGGCTGTCCTGAAACTCACTCTGTAGACCAGGCTGGCCTTGAACTAAGAGATCCTCCTGTCTCTGCCTCCCAAGTACTGGGATTAAAGGCATGTGTCACCACACCTGGCTGGTTTTCCCAAGATTTGGGGCATCCATGATCTTTCTTCTTGCCATGGCTGCTTGTCAGTCATGTGTCTGGCCTCCATCCCAGCTTGAAATAGCATGGCTCTTTTCCCTTTGCTCTAGTCTCAGGCAGCTTTTAAGACCCACAGGTTGCCTACCATTGGGTGTTTCTTTCAAATTCTGGTGAAATTGTCCTTGAGCTTCAAAAACAAATTTTTTTTAAAAAAGCAACAATAAAAACAGGCATTTGGGCCAGGCTCTCGTAGCACACGCCTTTAATCCCAGCACTCGGGAGGGAGAGGCAGGCAGATCTCTGTGAGTTCAAGACCATCCTACAGAGCGAGTTCCAGGACAGCCAGAATTACACAGAGAAACCCTGTCTCAAAAGAAACAAACCAAAACAAACATTTGTGCTGACTGTACTCCAGTTACAGAGCCTGCTTTATGTTGAGCACAGCTAGCCCATCAAGCTTGTTGCTGGCCCACAGCCTCTGTGCTTCACTTCAGCCCTTCCTCCTCGTCACCAAAACAGCATTTCCTCAGCTAAACTCAAACAACACATCTTAACTCTCCTGCTCTGTCATACTGCTCTTGGTGCGCTCTTTCACCACTTCTGAGACATAACTCAGTAGATGTCTTATTTGTTCTTTTGTTACTTGAATAGTTAGCGCCTGCCCTGATAGCATGTAGGCCCCATAAAAGCCAGAGTTTGGTCCGCACCATTGACATGTCCATGTTCAGTCTCCAATATAGCCCCAGACATGAGACGGTCTTTTAATTAAATAATCCTTTGTATTAAATAAAGGAACTGAGTCCAAACCAAACATAAATCACAGTTGGTTTTAGACCAACATTCCCACCATTCTACTCAGCCTGCTTCTCAGGAAAGACTTATACCTTGAGAACTACAGGAAGAATTGATGTTCAAGATAATGACATTCAGATGTGCTGTAAGAGCTTCTATTCTCAAAGAAAATGTTCATTGAGTTCCATAAATTAATTAAAGCAGGGATGTCATGGAATATTAATATATTATGTTAATACATTTAGAAAAATTTCCAACTAAAAAGACTTTCTGCTTTTTCTTTAGTTAACCAGAAAATTAAATTAACTCAGAGCTCCTCATTCCCCAAAGTCCTTGTTAATTAGGATTGTTCTATAAATCTCTATTATTAGAAGAGTTTGTCATCTGTTTCATTACCCTGTTTATTAGGGCAGTCTGAGCAGGGTGTCTTTGCTCATATCCTGATGTGTGCGTCCTAGTGAGAAGAAGCATTTCCTGCCTTCTTATTTCTTCCCTATTCGTTAAGGCGCATTTCATGCTATTAGTATAACAACTTGGTTTATTTGTGTCAGTTCCCTGGGTAAAGTAGGAATGAGATCATTGACTTGGCTATTAAATATAATAATTAAATTCAAGTGGTGTTAAAGATAAAAGCTTGAATGCTTTGCAGCATTGTGTGTGGTAAAGAGAGATTTAAAATAACCTGCAAGTCCATCAGTGAAGGACCAAAAAATAAATGATAGTGTGTCCATACAATTGACTATAATGCAACAGTACAATATAAAGGCATCCTCTCTTAAGTAGTTTAGAAAGAGCTTCATGTGTTCAGAGTAGCCTGGATATTATGATATCTTCTTAATACCTCCAATGAAACATCACATATGACACAACTCACTCATTTCAAGTATATACTCCGAGAGTTGTTCTTATGTTGACAGTTGTGCAATCATTACATTAACCAATTGTGAACATTTTTATTACTAAAAAAAGATACTCAATGAACATTTGCAGTCATTCCCAACTTCTCAACCTCACACCACATACCACTATCCTCCCAGCCTAGTCCTTGTGAGCTTCTTTGTTTATTTGTTTGTGACAATCTCACTATGTGACCTTGGCTGTCCTGGAGCTAGCTATATACACTAGGCTGACCTCAAACACAGCGATCCACCTGCCTCTGCCTTCCAAGTACTCGGATCATAGACGACATGTGCCATCATGCCTAGCCTTGCAAGCTCTTAAATAGAAGTATTTGATCAGAACATAGAGAATGGCTCATGTGTGGAGGTCAGAAAACAACTTGTAGGAGTCAGCTTTCTCCATCCATTCTACAAGACATGGGGAACTCAGGTCATCAGGCTTGGTGGCAAGCTCCTTTAATATCGAAAACATCTTGCTGGCCCCTATGTGTTTGGGGGAAGTTTTTTTTTTTTTTTTTTTTTTTTTTTGTGTGTGTGTGTGTGTGTGTGTGTGTGTAGTTCTTTTATGCATATGTGAATGTATATGTGTGTGCCTGTGGAGGTTAGGAATCCTTGGGAACCATCCACTTTGCGCGCCCATGCTTGCATGTGCGTGCGTGCGTGCGTGCGTGCGTGCGTGCGTGCGTGCGTGCGTGCGTGCGTGCGTGTGTGCGTGATATTTATTTTGGTTTTGACCACTTAAAGGTAACTGTAATCAACCTAGTGCCAGCCTATGAGAAAATATCAGAAGGTATTTCTTACCTCCTGTCCTGCTACATATACACCTTTAATCCCAGGATCAGGAGGCAGAGGCAGGAGAATCAATGCTAGCCAGGCCTACATAGTAAGTTCCAGGACAGCCATGGCTACACAATGAGACCCTTTCTAGGGGAGGGGGGAGTATTTCTTTTTGTTTTATCTTGTTTTGTTGTGCATTTTTTGTTGTGTTTTATTCCTGGCTGAATTTAATTAGGATTGTTTGCATGATCGTGAGGATAGGGTATCACCAGAGCATGGGTAACTTGCCAGCAGCTAGACGCCGCTGCAGAAAATGAGTCCCCCACTCTCCAGTAACCACGACTACCTAGAGCTCTTCAGAGACAGGGTGGGGCCGCTGATCCCTCCCCCCTCCCCTACACTGTTTTTGTTTGGTTGGTTTAGTTTGTTGGTTTGTTGTTTATGTGCGTAGGGGGAGGGTTGAGACTGGGTCTCCTCCATATTGTAGTCTTGTTTGCGCTGGAACTCACAGAGATCCTCCTGCCTCTGCCTCCCAGGTGCTGGCATTAAAGGTGTGCACCACCACTGCCAGCTCTGTTTTGTGTTTTAGGTTTTGTGTTTTCTGTTTCTCAGTTGGTGAGGCCGGTGTACACGTGCAGAGGTCTGAGGACAGCTCTGAGGAGTTATTTCTCCCCTTCCGTCTGTGACTACAGGATCTCTCCTGGGTTTGCCCCCTGGCCCATCCGCTTGCTCCCAGCAGGAGTGCTGGCTTTTTATGGGGTTCAGAGACCAAACTCAGTCCTCGTGTTTGCCAGGCAAACACTTTACCAGCTGAGCCCTCTCCCTAGCCCCCGTTTTTCTACAATTAATTATTCCTCAAAGTATTTTACGGACCTGTCTTATTATTACCTGATGTGACCCCATTG
The DNA here is from genome assembly GCF_049852395.1 of Peromyscus maniculatus bairdii. Lineage (NCBI taxonomy): Eukaryota > Metazoa > Chordata > Mammalia > Rodentia > Cricetidae > Peromyscus > Peromyscus maniculatus. The sequence continues at coordinate 39,204,364 of NC_134860.1, read as the reverse complement.
TTAACAGTGACTGTCATTAACGTCCCTCACTCTCCTTAGTCAGTGCCCAATTGTTCTAGGTTTGTAGTTCATTCCCTGGAGAATGTGTCTTGTACTTGAAAGTAATAAAGCCAGATTTCTCTATAAATATTGATGGTATAGACCTTTTCTTAAATCAGACTGCAGCCCTTTCCCAATTATTTCTAATAAAGTCTGCTTGCATCGCTTTTATTTTTCTCTGCCTGTGCAACCATATGTACTGTATGCTCCCTAGAAGCACTAAACCTCTATATTTATACCATAACATCCAATTAATTACAATCCTGTTAACGGCCATGTAGGCTCTAGAGTTAACAAAGTGTGCAAAGTTTAGCTGCTTCAATTTTTTTGTTTGTTTTTGAAACAAGGTTTTTCTATGTAGCCCAGGCTGATCTTAAACTCATTGTTATAGCCCAGGCTAGCCTCTGTGATCCTCTTGACTCAGCATTCCCAGTGCTAAGATCACATTCATGAGTCATCTTACCAGTGTCCATTAGAATTGAATAGATAATTCCGGGTTTTTAGCATCCATGGTTGTCCAATCTTTTGTCACTGCAGTGTGACTTTGTCCTCTGCAAATGTGCTGGGCTACTCTCCTAGCTGTGCCGGGACATATGAAGTCCACGAGGCCACAGGCTGGAGCCGCTTGACAACATGCTCACTGGCTTGCTAAGTACTCGAATCCTGGTGAATATCAGCATTTCTGAGAAGATCAATTTCATTGGTTGGTTTTATGAGAAAAGGTCTCACTTCGTAGCCTACATTGGCCTCCGACCCAGGATCCTCCTCCTACGTTTAATCTCTGCAGCGCTGTGACTACAGCATACTTTACCACACTCACTCAGTAGGATCATTTTTGCTTCAACATATCTGTGTCTCTTGTGTTGAATCTCTCTTTGAGCTGGAATGGTAATGCACAGACCTTGGAGGATGGGATATTCAGGAAGGAAGCACTGCCACGTGGCCAGTCTGTAGAGTATGGCCCTGTCCTAGTAACAAAAGGAAGGGTCTCGTGATAGGCCAGGCTGGCCTCAAACTCCTAATACTAACTTCTGCCTCTGCTCCCTGAGTGCTGGGATTGCACCCATATGCTACACAACAGCACACATGTGCAAAGCAGGCACACACCTTAATTCTTAAGACCTTTTCTCAGTAAGATCTTTCTTAAGGTTTTAAGATCTCCTACTTCCTCTTTGCTCTGAGGTGAGATTGAAGTGTGCAAGTCATTAGCCAAGTCTGTCTCCATAGGATGCAAATTTGTGACTTCAGAAGTTCAGTAAGTCCAATAAGGAAACACTATGCAATCATTTGCAGATGTCTTCCTGGCCAGATTTCATCAAAGTACTCCACAGCTGTCATGGGCCAAGCTTAGAGTCCTGGATGAGGTTCCTCTGTGGAGAGAAGGGCAAGCCCTCCTCCAGACCATGCTGTTCCCACTGTTCTGCCTGTGCATTCTGTGGTAGCTGCTGGGCAGTTGGCAGAAGATGACCAGATGAGGTGTTCTATAATAAACAACTATAAAAGCAGTAATCCTTGACATGGACATGAAGTGTACCATTGTGATTTGTCTGTAGAAAGGTACTCCAGACTGATTATTTACATTTTAAAATGTGAAGCTCTTTCAGTGGATCCAAGATTTATTTTACTACCAGCAACCCAAGCAAGCTTGAAGATTACTAGGGCTCATGATCTAGTCCACTTACTTCCTTTAGCTCACAGTTTCTGTTCAGGCACTTGAACTGTCCAAAGAAAGAGTGCTGCTACCATTTCCAGTCCTCCCAGGAACATGGACTATCTGGGTGTGGCTTTAGTAAGACACTCCATCTTAATGTTGAAAATTACAGGAAGTGTTGCTTTGCACCTTGGTTCGTAAGGCCGCAGGTACAGAACACAAGCTAATTTCTCTGAGTAGCTGAAACTCTAGGAGTGTCAAGCTTTCCCGCATGATCTTATATGTACTGAGCATTACGAAGAGAAGTTAGTCTACCTTTCTTCTCCTTTCATTACAGAAAATGACGTCACTGCTTTTGCTGTCTTGGATCAAAACCAGAAAGAAATCGTTGACACCAATGGAGCCGGAGATGCATTTGTTGGAGGTACAGATTCACTTATTCCATGTTTACTCATGAGTCAAACATCCTGACCCTGGTCTCCAGCCAACAGCCAGAGCTTACTAATCTCACAACCTTTCATTTCTTTTTTTAAGTAACTGACTCCTGGTGCTTCTTCCATCTGCTACCATCTTTGCATTACAAGGAGATTTTACTACAGGAAGGTTATGTGTTTGGCAAAGATCATCAGAGTAATTGTGTCAGAACAGTGCACAGACAAGTCACAGCAGGTAGAGTAGATCGTCCATCAGGCCTCTGTGGCTGAGAGTGCGTGTGCGTGCGTGATACTTAGAAAGGGTTACTAATTTTATTAATTCGGGCTCAGTAAGAAGGAACAAATTTGAGCTGGTGTGGTGGTGGTGTACGCCTTTAATCCCAGCACTCAGGAGGCAGAGGCAGAAGAATCTCAGTTCCAGGACAGCTAGGGCTACACAAAGAAATCCTGTCTTGAAAAAAAAAAAAAAAAAAAAGGAGCAAATTTGATATGGATGAAATCATTTGGGGAGTAAATACTCAAAAGTAAGATCAGGACAGGTTGGTTTTAATTCTAAATTACTCTAAGTTCAGGGTAGGTAAGCCAGGCTGTGTCTCTAGAAAGCTTAGAGCCTACAGTCCAGCCCACAAGAGTCTCTCCTGGTAAATGAGTCAAGACTAAAAACAGTTTGAAGGACCAGTGGGGATGACTGTTACCACCGTCTACTGAAGGGCGATGTGAATCATGGGACACGCTAGATCTGTGGATGCTTGTAATGCAGCATTTCTTGGAAAGTATTATTTCACTTTAATGATCTTACCAATGAAAGTGTTTCATTTTTCTTTCTCTGAAATTTCTTATACCCAGTTTTTAGGGTATAAACAGGTACCCATACCTCATTTTCTCTTTTCTTTGATCCAGTGAGCTTTTATCATTATTCTTTCTTATAAAGTTTATTATGTGTGGATATGTGTCCCACTTACACGAACACACATGCCACCGTGTGCAAGTGAAGGTCGAGGACAACCTTTGGAAGTCAGTTCTGCTTTCCAAATCTAAGTGCCAAGGACCAGCTAGGGTCATCAGGCCTAGCAGGAAGCACCTTCTGAGGTATCTCACTGGCCCCTGTAGTCTTTAGAAAAGTGCGAACAATAGACAGCACCCCATTTCATGCTTGGTTTGGGTTTCCTTGCACTGAAAGGCTTCATCAGTGATAATATTAGAGTAATCTACAGCTAATTTTCTTATTCCATATTCTTCAGAGCTGTAAATCTTTGTAAGCTAAAAATATTTTATTCAGAATTAAGCCTTACTGCATAATACATTAAGGAAACCGTAGTGATTTTCTGATTGGAAATTAGTTAAACCAGGAATTTTAGTCCAGAAGCCTGTATAGTTGTATCCAGTGTGCAGATTTTCAAGTACTTTAACTCTTCAAGGTGATATGTATTCTATTTATTTGACATTTAGTGGGAAGTATAATGAGGCTGTCACAGATACGAGGGTGACCTAATTACTACCTCTGGCCCTGGTGTTCTGGCCTTCCTAGCCCTGCAAAAACAGGGTACACCACAGATAGCCTGCTGCATGCAGCGCCACCACTACTTAATGAGAACAGAGAGACCGTGAGGGGAGGGGCTTTCCTTAGGAGCCAGCTGGAGCGTTCAGACGGCTGAGAGTGAGGAATGAGCAGCACCGGCAAAGTCGGCGCTTCCGTCACATTTAAAGCCTGGTGCTTTAGTGTGCTTTTGTTTGTTTTTTCCTTCGTGCTTGGGTTTTGTTTGTTTTTGAGACAGGGTTTCTCTGTGCAGCCTTGGCTATCCTGGAACTCACTCTGTAGACCAGGCTGGCCTCAAACTCAGAGATCTGCCTGCCTCTGCCTCCCAAGTGCTGGGATCAAAGGCGTGCGCCACCACTGCCCAGCTTGTTGTATTTTTTGTTTATCATGGGAAGTGGGCATACTCAGGCCACAGAGTATGTATAGAAGTCAGAGGACAACTTGTGGGAATTAGTTCTCTCATTCCAGCATATTTTACAGGGTTATGGGGCTCAAACTCAGATCCTCTGGCTTAGGAGCAAGCACCTTTACCCACTGAATCATCTTACTAGTCCTTAAGCCTTTCTTATATCCTGTCATGTTTATTCTGGGGGTATTGTTAGGTAAATATAAAGGAAAGCAGTCTTTAGGGGTTCTGGTGGGTTTGTTTTGAAATGGTCTCAAGTATCCCAGACAAGCCTTGAACTTACTTGGTAGTTTGAACTACTGATTCCCCTGCCTCTGCCTCCTGAGTAATGAGATTACAGGTGTGGGCCACCATGTATGTGGGTTTTATGTGTTGCCAGGAGTCTAACAGAGGGCTTTGTGCGAGCAGCATACCAACAGAGCCTTCCTACAGAGACATTTTTAATGATGGGCCAGAGAGTGGGTTTTATAAATTATATACAGGCTTTACTTTTTCAAAAGGTAATACTTTAAAATAATAATAATAATAATAATAATAATAATAATTCTCTAGCTAAACTGAAAACCGCTTCCCCAATTCCCCCAGAGACTACATTCTGTTGACCCCCTGTGAATAAGAACAGCTTTCTCAACATACCCCCTTTCTGGCAGAACCAGACTCCTAGCACTGGATTCCACAACACATTGCTAAAATAAAAATAGAGAAAGTAAGGTGGGCGTGGAGGCACACACATATAAACTCAGCACTCAGGAGGCTGGGTCAGGAGCTCTGCAAGTTCAGGGCCAACCTGGGCTACAGAGTGAAGCCCTGTATAAAAGAAACCAAGATAAGGGGCTGAAGAGATGGCCCAATAATTAAAGCTACTTGTTGCTCTTCCAGGGTGTCTGAGTTCAGTTCCCAGCACCCATGTTTCTCTGTTCACAGCTGCCTAGTCTGGAACTCCAACTCCAGGGGATCCAACTTCCTTATATGTTGGAGGACATCTTCACACAGGCAGTGCACATACAAACAAATAAAATACATAACGTGTGGGGGGACTAGAAGGCAGGCTGAAATTAAATGTCTGTCATTGGATATCCTAGAATTAGTAGCCATTTTTCTTACTATAAACCTGCTCTGGGGCTTGGGATATAGCCCAATTGGTAGAGCAGTCACTTTGCGTGAGTGTTCAATCCTTAACACCACATAAAATAGTGGCTATGCATGCCTGTAATACCAACACACTGGAAGTAGGGGAAGCAGGAGGCTCAGGAGTTCAAAAGATCAAGGTCTCTTCACTACATAGTGAGTTCAAGGCCAGCAGGGCTACTGCATAACTCTGTGTTTAAAAATACAAGTCCTACTCTGATGAGTTCCTAGTGTCAGTTATCAGTGGAATATTCATATAGTTAGCACATTCTGTGTGTGTGTGAGTCACACTTTATAATAGTAACAGAAGATAACCTTTATATTCTACCTTAACTAGCTTGGGGTAGGGGGGCTGTATTTTGTGAAGGGCTGGGAATCCAAGGCCTTGTGTTAACTAAATAGCACTCTGCCACTGAGCTACACCCAAGCTGACCTTTCTGTTGGTTGTTTTTCACACTTACTTATTTTCTTGTTTGTATGTATGTGTCTGGGCAAGCACGTGTCTTGGTACACATGTGGAAGTCAACGGGCAGCTTGCAGGAGCTGGGATTCCTTCCACCACATGAGTTCTGGGGATCAAACTCAGGTTATTGGGCTTGACACCAGACGCTTTTACCCACTGATCTATCTCACTGGCCCCCAGACCTTGTGTTTTTGAAACTCAGGCTGGACTTGAACTTACTGTGTAACTCAAGCTGGCTTCGAACTTTAAGTCCTCCAAGACTGGTTCTTTTTAACCCGGGTTTACTAATAAGAGAAGCAGGGCAAAGAGAAAGTGAGGAGCATGCCCGTAGTCTAGTGCCTCACAGTCTCAGGGTCAGGTTCCAAACCTGACAATCCAGTCACTGCACTGGATACTTCTGGAAACAGGTTTGAGAGAGATCTCATTAAAGCCAAGAGCCACAGGCCAGCCTTCCTAACAAGCACTGGCTTGCTGAAGAGAAGCTGACTAAAATGACTTCATTCACTGAAGAGGGCCTTTTGTTGTCTGATGGGATGCGGAAGACTCCAGGTAAGTTTGCTGCAGCAAAGAAGGAGACGGAAAGTGTGGAATGGGAGGGCTGCGTGGGGACTGCGCAGGAGCTTCTTCCTGAGCAGGAGAAGGGGTTGCAGGAGGAGACAGGCAAAGCCAGATCATAAACCTCCTTGGTAATCATGAAGTCCAAACAGGGGCTGTATAAAGCAGCTGTTTAATTGCACCTAGATAAGCTACCTGACAAATCCATCTTAAAACAGAAATGGTTTTACATCGTGAAAATAAATAAATAAACCAATTGTTTGAAACCCCAGGTTCCCATCTCCATATCAGCAAGAGCCTTCCTCCTGGGATTAGCAGTAAGCCAGCTGTTCAACTCCCATCTTTGACATAATGGAGAGGCAGTGGCAACCTTTACATTACTAAATAGTTTCTTTCTCTTTGCCTCATTGCCTGATTAACATATCTCCCTTCTGATTGACGTATTCTATCTTTAGACAGATAATATATTCATCCTGTTACTTTCAAGTTTTGCTGGCCTAAGAGTATTTCTGTCTTGTGTGACTTTGCATATCTGTATTTCAGTCTACAAACTATGGTGGTGATTTAACTCTCTGAAGTACAATAATTTTCTTTTCATAAATTTCAAGGTTTTTGCTAAAGCATCACTCTAGCTACCTTGTGCTAATTAAATAACTCAGTACCAAGCTGCCACGTGGTTCATTTGGCCAGTTAAGAGATACGCACTTACGTCATGGACTCTCATCTATAATTCGTGAGTGAGTACCCCGGTGTACATGGATTCAATTCACAGTTCCGTCTCCAAGGTTTAGTGTGTGTACCAGATCCCTCCGGCCTTGACAAGCACACCTCCTTGTTCTGTTTGGAGACCTTCGATGCTTTGTGACCTTTGTGCTTTTATTTCTCAGTGATGACACCGCTCCTTTTACGTTTCCCTCGAAAGCCAAGTGTCAGGATTGTACCTTTTGAAACAGAGAAATTCTGTAACCTCTAACTATGATTTCCTAATTTCCCAGGTCAGGAGACATTTCCTCGTTGTCCTGCTGTGCTCTGTCACAGCGGGTCTGCCTTTTCATTTGGAACCCTCTTTGTCACTGCCATAGTAACAAATGTGACAAGTGCTGCCATTGTTCCCAGTGAAAGTCCCAGTAAATGAAACTGAGACGAAAAAATCATCACAAATGATAGGAAAGGGGACCTAAGCAATGTTCCCACTGGGCATCGACACCAGCCTGTGTTAATCTGATAGGATTTAGTCCTCTGTTCTGTGGGAACTGTGTGTGTGTGGACCAAACCTACAAGTCATCTTCAGACAGAAAAGGACCACGCCTGTGACAGATGATGTCCGGGTGGCCCTCAGGTAAAGCCCGGGGGCCTCTCTCAAGAACCAGCATTCCTAGGGAACAGAACGGCACACAGAAAGGCTAAGGGCCATCTAGTTCACAGCATTGTTTCTGTTTGTTGGTTTGGTTTGGTTTGGTTGTTTGTTTGGGGGTTTGGTTTTAGTTTTTGGTTTTTCGAGACCAGGTTTCCCTGCATAGCCCTAGCTGTCCTGGAACTCACTCTGTAGCCCAGGCTGGCCTCAAACTCACCGAGATCCATCTGCCTCTGCCTCCTGAGTCCTGGGATTAAAGGTGTGTGCCACTACCACCCAGTTTAGAGCATTGTGTTTTGAGAGTTAAACATTTGTGCTACCTCTGAGTACTTTTGATTCTCAAAATTCTCTTCATAGGTTTAACTGAGGGAATGTATTACCTCAAAGAGTGCCTACAATATGTAAATTAAAAAAAAAAACTGCGCAGCGGCAATGGTGGCGCATGTGGATCTCTGTGAGTTCGAGGCCACTCTGGGCTACAAAGCAAGTTCCAGGACAGGCTACAAAGCTACACAGAGAAACCCTGTCTGGAAAAACAAACATATATATGTAAAAAACTCTTAAGGCCACTTAGCGACCACAGTGCAAATAACTATTCTGTTTTTCATCTAATAAAATTCCATTGTCTAATTCGTATTTAGAAAATACTTTGATTTTTTTAAAACTGTTTCCAGACCCAGTGCTTTGGCTCAGGGCAGGCGGAGTCACTTTCCCTGGGGACTGTACTCAGTTCGCTGGCTTGGATGCCGAGCACCTTAGCCGGAGGAGCTGTCTCGCCAGCCTTTGTCTCCCTCCTGAATTTCTGCTTCTTGGTTTTATACAAAGACACGACGCACAATTCCTGAAGTTTTTTTCAGTCCTGGAGCCACTGCTCGGTTGCTCCTGCTCTGTATCTACCTTAAGTAAGTCTTACTCATGGAAGCAGCCCTCATTAAACTTAGTGGGCCATTTCCCCCCACCACCACCAAAAAGAAAACCACAGAAGTAGAGGTTGGCCGGCTGGGAAGAGGGAGGGCGTTAGCAAGAGCGAGAGGGTCTGAGTGGGTAGGAGGGTGAATGGTCAGAATACGCTATACACATGTACGGACCTGTCAAGTCACAGGAGAGGAAAAATGAAATTCCTCGCATTGTTTTTGGTGCGCCGCCACCTCCCTTTGCTTCTCTCCTCACGCAGCCAGAAAGTGATGTGATGGGCATTCAGTGCCTTGTTTCCCACACTTCTGCACTCAGAGATCAAAACCTTTAGATGACCATGCCTCCTAGGGACTTATTTGAAGGTGGCCTGTATGACAGCTACCTACTGCAGAACAGCCGTTTTGTAGTGATGGCACCCTTCCTGCCTTTCTACTAGAGTAGGATATTGTTTTGATTGATTTATTAAGGGAAAAAAATCTTTAAGTATCCAATGAAGTATGGAATTGATTTGGTCATTAAGAATATGGAAGTCACCATAGATATTAGACCAACTTCATGCAGGGGAACAAAGAGATATTCACACCTTGCAATAGTCACATACCCAGTGAAAGAAGGTCATCTTTAACCAGAGTACCGAACTTCAAGAACCTGGCCTGTGACTACTTGAGCATTACTTGGGTCTTTAGTAATTTAAAAAAGTCAAGATTATCCTTTCCCAGCATTGAAGAGTGAAGAGGCAGGATGAGAGGGGGGGGAGGGGAGAGGGGAGAGAGGAGAGGAGAGAGAGAGGGAGAGGGAGAGGAGAGAGAGAGAGAGAGAGAGAGAGAGAGAGAATGAATATTTTTTTCATAGACATTTTTTTTCCTCAAAGATCTAATATCCTACACAGTTTCCATCTAGAAGCAACTGTAAAAAAAAGTTAAAAAAAAAAATGGAATTCAAAGGACTTGACAGGATTTTTTTTTTCTTTCCTTTCCTTTTCCAGACAGGGTTTCTCTGTGTAACAGCCCTGGCTGGCCTTGAACTCACAGAGATACACCTGCCTCTGCCTCCTAAGTGCTGGGATTAAAGGCGTGGGCCACTACCACCCTACACTGGTGGGAATTTTTTAACACTAAAATGGTATGAGCCATTATCATATAAGGGCATCATACACTGTCGTAGTTAGGGTTTTATTGCTGTGAAGAGACACTATGACCACAGCAACTGTTTTAAAGGAAAGCATTTAATAGAGGCTTGCTTACAGTCCAGAGGTTTAGTCCGCTGGTGGGAAGCATGGTGACATGCAGGCAGATGTGGTGCTGGAGAGGTAGCAGAGACTTCTACATCCAGATCCACAGGCAGCAGGAAGAAAGAGACACTGGGTCTGGCTGGACACACTTCCTCCCCCAAGGCCACTCTACCTAATTTCTCTCGAGTAGTGCCACTCCCTGATGACCAAGCATTCGAATCTGAGCCCATGGGGGCATTCTCCTTCAAACCACCACAAACACCAGAGTTCAAATTTTGTGAGCCTTAGTTTTCCTGGATTTGAAGACAATGAAGAGATGTTATGTCATGACAAAAATGTGTGTCTGTTAGTGTCCTGACTTGGAGTATCAGTTAACCAAGTGGAACTGGTTTGAATCTTGAAGTGGATATCCCAGCTGCTATCACATGGATCTAGTCAAATTTGCCATAATCTGCCTGATCCATTGTTAGCTTCTGATGCATAATTACCTCCACAACTTAGTGAGCGGAAACAAAAAATCCATTTATTTAGATAAACCTAAGTTGGAAACTGGCCTAATCTCTGCTGGACAGGTCTCTCAGCCGTCAAGTGTGATGAGATTAAGTAATGTGTCTAGCATCACTGTCAACGCCAATGTTTAAACCCCAAGTGTAGCCCACAAGTTACTCTGCTGCTTCCTCTCTTACTAGGTCACATCACCCCTCCCATTCTGTGAGGAGAAATAACCATCGTGCTTTTCTAAAGACTGGCCTGAAGACTACCAGCCTCTGGTAGAACAGTTTTTTGTTGTTTCATTGGTTGGTTTTGTTTTTCTCTTTTTAAAAATAGAGCCTCATGGCCTAGAGAGATGGCTCAGCACTTAAGAGCACCGGCTGTTCTTCCAGAGGACCCGGGTTCAGTTCCCAGCACCCACATGGCAGCTTACCACTGTCTGTAACTCCAGTTCCAGGGGATCCAACACCCTCACACAGACATACATGCGGACAAACACCAATGCACATAAAATAAAAATAAATCATTAAAAAAAATAGAGCCTCATGGAGCACAAGTTCTTCTCAGAGTCCCTGTGTAGCTGAGGGTGACTTTGAGCTTTTGATCTTCTTCCTTTGGCCACAAGATGCCAAGACTCCGGGCATGTGTGCACACACCCAGTTCATGACGCTAGGGATCAAGCCCGGAGCTCTCTGCGTCCCCAGCCCACAACAGAGGGTTGTAGTATTGTCTTTTGTTGCATTGCTTTGAGATTTTGTCTTTCTTTCCTAACTTCCGTCCTTCCAACCTTCTTTTCTTGTATGTATGTATGTGGTGTGTGTGTGTGTGTGTGTGTGTGTGTGTGTGTGTGTGTGTGTGTGTGTGCGCCCTAGACTGATATCTTCTTTCGCTCTTCTGCCTTATCCTTTGTGGCAGTCTTCGGTCAAAACCAGAGCAAGTCTTGCTAGCCAGATTGCACTACAGGTGTCTAATTTCTGCCTTCTGAGGCTGGAATTACAGGTAAGCTGCCACACGCACCCTGAATTAGGGGGTTCTGGGGACATGAACCCTGGTCCTCTTAAAGCGCTTTTAAACACTAAGCCATACCCCCCCCCCCCCCCCCCGCGCTTAATAACAGAGTTCTTAAATCCGTCTGTACCAGTATAGATAGAGACAAATTAATAAGTTTTCATAAATATAAACGTATTCCATTTTATTTGGGAGGCGGTCTCCCCTACCCTGTATTCAGTTTTAAATTTTGTCTTTTTTGCCATGGAGGAGTTAAATTATCCTTTGTTCATTAGGTATGTTAATAATTTTATGGACTTGAGAGATATCTTAACAGCTAGGTGGTGGTGGCACACACCTTTAATCCCAGCACTCAGGAGGCAGAGGCAGGTGGATCTCTGTGAGTTTGAGGCCAGCCTGGGCTACAGATCACGTTCCAGGACAGCCAAGGCTACACAGAGAAACTCTGATGGCAGTAAGAGCGTGTCCTGCTCTCAGAGGACCAAAGCTGGGTTCCAGCACCCATATGAGGAGGCTCATAACCGCCTCTAACGCCAGTTCCGGGGACTCGGACGCCATCTTCTGGTCTCTTCAGATCCCTACATGAATGTGCATGGAAACACACATACACATAATAAAATACCAGCAGAGGTCTGAATCCACTCCCCCCACACACACACACAAATAGCATATAATTACCAAATTAGAAGCTTTTCTCACTTCAGATATGTGAGATGTCTGAGTACTAACCTGGGCTATAAACACAGACCCTTGGTTTATGTTTCACTTAATTATCCAGTTAACTCTTTTTTTTTTTTTTTTTTTTTTTTGAGACAATCTTACTCTGTATCCCTGCTACCTGAAACTCACAAAGATCCACCTGCCTCCACCTCCCCAAGTGCTGGGATTTAAGGTGAGTGTCACCATGCTCTGCCAACATTAACGTTTGTAATTTTAGAACTATGTGTTTTTATTTCTGGCTCATAAAATGGCAAATTAAAAATGTGTCTGTCATTTAGTACTTTTAAATATCTAGGATCAACTTGCTATGAGAAGTTGTCAAGTGTAAGTCACCAATATATAAATAGTCATATAATGAGTCCTTTCTTATGCCAACAACCATGGCTTTGCTCAACCCCGGATCTATACCTCAACCCCGGTGGCTGTTTCTCCTCCTCTTCTTCCTCCTCTTCTTTTTGAGTGAGGATTTCATGTAGCCCAGGCCATCCTTAAACTCACTATGTAGCCAAGAAGGAACTTAAAACTCCTGAACTTCCTCCCTCCACTTCTCCAGTGCTGGGATTACAGGTGTACCACCTACCCAATTTATGGGGTACAGGGATCAAACCCGGGGCTTCATTCATGCTAGGCAAGCACTTACATCCCTAATACCCTGGATGTGGTTTTAATTCAAACATCCCATACAACAGATAATAGAACTAAACAGGTTTCCATTTACAGCCACAACTTCTCAGTGTCGCTGGAGCAAAGACCATGTGTCTGCGTGTTATAGCCTTACTTCTCAGTGTAGCTGGAGCAAAGACCATGTGTCTGCGTGTTATAGCCTTACTTCTCAGTGTAGCTGGAGCAAAGACCATGTGTCTGCGTGTTATAGCCTTACTTCTCAGTTACACGCTCTATGATGAGAGCCTGTGTTAGGTTAGCCTATCACAAGGGAGCTTCTGCTCTCCTTGAGTTCTGTACAGGTCAGCCCTTGCACCAACACACAGTTAAACTTTAGTTTTCATTGTATAAATACCTGCTGTGCCAGACCTAACCTTAGCAGACACGGTAGCTTTTTAAGTTAATTGAACACTCAATGTTTGTTGATTTCTTTTTCCTTGAAAATTTTGTTCTCTAATATATGGATATGTTACATGAATTCATAACTAGTTGGTAGTTGTGTTGAAGTCGGTATGAAGACAGAACATAATTTTACTGAGTAGACTGCATAGAAAATAGGAAAGTTTACATTTGAGCTCTTCTCAGTCCAAGGAAACCATTACTTTCACATCTGGATGGTCTGAGCTAGCCAAATGGAAGTAGGAATTTCCTGCCAGATGTTAGTTCTTTAAGCAACCTGTGAACATCTCTGTGAGAGGATCTGAGTCCTGGTTTGCTAAAGCCATACCCACCCATGCAAGCTTGCTCCTAATAGGAAACAGACACTGCCCATATACTTCACTAAAGCCAACGGTGTTTGCCATTAGGAAGTGCAAGAATGCCCAAGGCCTCATTTTGAAGGCACAACATCAGTCTCATGGAAACTATTTCAAGAATGAACGTTCTATTGAAATTGCAAAATGTAGATGCTGACAGTTTAGTTTCATTAGTAAAAAGAAGGTGAGACTGTATTGTCACAAGTATTCCAAATGACTTAAGGTCATTTAATCAAGTCAGTTTAAGACCGGAGTATTTCTCTAAAGAAAGAATCTGAATATGAAAAATTGTGAGTATTTCTGTCAACTTCCTGTTCCAGATCCACAGGGGAATTAGTAAAAATTCCATTCAGAGAATCTGTGCACAAGAAGTAGAAACGCGGTATCCAGTTGAAACAAGAAGCATCGTTAAGGGAGGAAAGGGACTGTGCACATGATCTCACTGCTGCTGGCCTCCTCCGTGAGGGGAAATATTGACATTTACCAGGCTGTTTGCTCCCGCTCTCTGATCTCCTGCAGTTTATTTTTATAACAACCTTATCGATGGGCCTCTTACCCAGCTCTCTAGGTTTAACTGAGTTGAGTCGATTTGTTACCACAGCTTCCAGTAGCTGTTACAGAACAAGCAAGACATCCTAATAAAGCTGTAAACGTGTTGACTCAAACAGAGTATTGATTTTACTTGGAGAGGGAAAAGCTGGCGCTTAGCACAGTGTCAGGGTGGGTGGATTTCAATGCAGTTTTTCATTGTCATCTGTCGTGGTTCTGAGACACCACGGAAAGCCATCAGAGGATAATTAGAAGTAGCAGAAATTTAGCCCCTAAAATCAGTTAACCACTGGGGGGTTCTGTAGCTAATTGGCTTTTATTAAAAGTTTCTCCTACCAATAATAACTAGGAATTTTGAACAGCATCTTCAGGTAGAACAGGACCCCAAGGTTGTGACTTGTTAAATGCATGAATGTAATGACTTCAGGCTCTGAGAGTTTTTCTCGTTATGGTAGTTAGGCCCATCAGAGCCAAAGCCAGTGCAGAGACAGAGAGCTGTACATGATTTTCCTGAAAAGTCAACGTTAAGGGATTGGTAAGGCAGAAAAACTATGCTAGCGTCTTCAGGATGCTCATGGTTTTGTCCTGCACCGTGACCAGGTGTGTAAAAATGCCTATACCATGTTTTGTTTCTAAATGCATTTCTTTTTTTGTTTGTTTGTTTGGAACTGGGGGGACTTGTTTTTGGGTTTTGTGAGGGGCTTTTTGTTTTGAGACAGTCTCATTGTGTAGCCCATGACCTGGAACTACCACACTTGGCTGAATACTTCCACTAAAGAAGATTCTAAGATATTTCTGTTTGCTTTTCACTACAGTCGTGTGTGCGTGTGCGTGCATATGTGTGTGTGTGTGTATGCATGTGCACCACAGTGTACATGTGGAGGTCATAACACAGCTTTATGGAGTCAGTTCTCTCCCTCCACTTTTATGTGGGGTCCAGGGATTAAACTCAGGTCATCAGGCTTGAGTGGCAAGTGCTTACCCCTGTGAGCCATCTCTGGGCCTTTTCATTGTAATCTTAATGATTAAGGTTAATGCACATCAAACCAAGCTGAGCCACAGCAAAGGAACTGCATCAGCCTCGAGCCTCACGAAAGGCTTTTGTGTGAACACTCACCTGCCATCTTGCAAACAGCTAGAAAAACATCACAGTGAGGGTGGGGGAAGCGACAGTCACTCACTCACAACAATGAACATAAACTAAATTTGACCATTTAATGCGTCTCCTCGTGTCTACAATAATTTATTCCTGTTTAGAGTAACCGTCTTACACTGCCGCCTCCTCCTCCTCCTGCCCGAGTGGTGAAGACTATGAGATCTAGGACACAGCCAGTTCTCAAGTCTGCAGTAACAGACTTTGTGTCAAAAAGACACCAAAGGAGGCTGTGGGTTCTTCAGACTTAGAACTGGTGCCATGGTTGTGTTTATTTGTACATGCAATTCCAAGCCAGATACTGACCGAGGTTAAATCTTTAAGCTGTGAAGCAGCATGTTGTGAGATTTTGTTACACTGAAGGGGCCACCAGGGCTCATGCTCTTCTATGTCAAGAGGTAGAGGAGGAAATTGGCTTTTGACAGTTGTATTTAGATCTCGTCTTCTATATTAAAGTGTTTAATGACAGAAAAAAGGAACGGCACAGATTTATGATTCAGATTTTTAGGTGTGCATTTCAGAATCCCTGTAATACAGAAACTTACTCTGCTTTGTAGAGAAAGGCGGCCGGATAGGAAGCCATGAGCGCTGGGAACATGCAGAGGGCAAAGTGCAGCAGGGCCAGCCATCACGTGTTAGCTTCAGGGTACCCTTCCTGACCAGCTGGCAAAAGTAACAGAAGCCCATTTCAAGGCAAGGAATTTTGAGGAAGTAAGGAAGCTCATAATCATAAAGATTCTATAACATAGACATTAAGACAATACCCGAAAGCTGGAGAGATGACCCAGTGGTTAGGAGCACTCCTGAGAACCCAGATTCAATTCCCAACACCCACATGGTGCTCGCAACTGTCTGTAACCCCACGTCCAGAGGATGCTATGACCTCTTCTAGCCTCCAAGGGCACTAGGCATGCATGTGATGCAGACATACATACATGCAGACAAAACATCCATTCGTGTTTAAAAAAAACATGGTACGTACTCACTCGTAAGTGGATTCTAGATATAAAGCAAAAGACAGACTGCAACCCACAGAACCAGGGAGGCTATATAGCAGGGGGGACCCTAGGATGACTGTGGCTTATAATAAGTTTTGGTTTTACTCAATTACTGGGCAAGCCTCAATGAAACATTTCACTATTAGGATAAGAATTTATACTGTATCAAACTGATAATAGAAAAATAAATAAATAAATAAATAAATAAATAAATAAATAAATAAATAAATAAATAAATAAATAAATAAATAAATAAAAGAAAAAATATAGCTTAAAAACAACAAACTCAATACATGTTTGATTTTTCAGTCTCATCATTAACTAACTTGGAAAGTGTTCCAGTATGAAATGTCCCCTCCAAAATTCAAGTGTTGCCAGGATGATGGCATTAAGAGGTAGGGCCTTAACAGGCTGATTAGTCCATGAATGGGATTAAGGGGGCTTTGAGGCTATACTTGTAGCTCATAGTACAGTGGTTGCCAAGCCTGCATCAGGTCCTGTGTTCAATCCCCAGGGCCTAAAAATAATACTAATAATGTTTTTCAAAGAGGTTTCAACCAAGCTGTGATTCTCCCTTCTCCTTCCCACCTTCCTCCGTGTGAAATAAGAGAAGGCCCTCACCCAACCAGATGGCAGCAGCTTGATCCAGGATTCCCCTATTAAGCCCAATGGCTATTCCTTATCAATAATCATATGTCAGGTATTCAGTTATCACAGTACAAACAAGCAAAAACAAGAGTCTATGGACGAATAGTTTAACACCATTAAGCCCCATTTTCCTCAACTTTAGAAATAAAGATGAGTATCTACCTTGTTTGCATTTTTCTGAAAGTCAAATGAAATGTTGACAACGCATGATGCGTGACCCACAGAGAGCATTATCTGTTATAACTGTCACCTCTTACAAGAACCAGAACTGGAGGTCTTCACTGGGTGGAGCCAGATGGTGACTATAGATCTGGATCCGCAGCAGGTAGTGGTGACCACGTCTTCATTAGATAAAGCTACTGGGCTGCTTACACGTCTGCTTCCGGTCTCACAGCCCGCCTCCTGGATGACTTTGCATCCGTTCTGGCTTCTGGAAGAGCATGGAAAAGCACCAGCTTATCATTCTGGTTCTTAGACTGCTATCATGAGATGCTGGAAGGATCATAAGTTTTTACTCTTGGTGGCTCAGATGCCATCCCTTGGTCCAGTAGATAATTAAGTTGATTGGCGTGTACAGAACATTTCAGCTGACATCCCGCGGTGATGCTGGGTATGAAGCAAAATCCCTTAAAACCAGCAGGTGGGTAGGCTCTATAGACAGATGTATTTGCATACTTCATGTGTAGCTTTCTCTTCATCTCTATGGATTTCAAGTGTTCCCGACAACATGACCCATGTTTTCCACTCACTGAAGCTTCCATACTGACCTCCATGTCCACTCTTTCTTATACTCCATTCCATTTTCTCATAGCCAAAATAGTCATTTTAAGAGGAAGTTGAGCTATTTTTTTCTTGTGGTTCATGTTGGAGCGACACAGAAAGTCCATGATCTTAGAGTGGTCTAAAGGAGCTCTGTGACCTCCTGTCCCGTCCCTCACCTTAGCTGCCAGTTCCATCTTCTGCTCTCCTTCCAGGCTTGCATACTTTGCACAATTGAAGTGTGAAACTCAAGTTCACAGTAGGTCTGTGGTGGGGCTATGCAGTACAAGCCGCTGCTCCAAGCACAGTGCTCCTGGAACGCTGTAGGGGTCTCCTGCTAAATCACGCTGGTAACATTCCCTCTCCTAGTAAGTTCAAACTCTCCTTCTGCCAGAAAGACCTGAGCAGACTGCTGTAACCGAAGCTCAGCTGTCTGGCTCTCGGAGATCCGAATCACATCCCTGGAGATCTGTAACATCTCTCTACGCTGCGTTTCTTGTCATGTCCTCAATACAGCTGACCTATTACTGTTCTCCAAAAGGTCCTTTCTCTAACACTCCCCTTTCTTTCTTCTGGGTATAATGTCCATCTCTTAGAGCACCCACCAAGACCCTGCTTATGGCACCTTCTCCAGGAAGCATTTCTTGATGTCTCCAAATACACAGATTTTTTTTTCTCCTGAAGTAGAAAATCGAAGACCAACCCTCTATTATCCATCTTTGAATTCTTTGGTATCTAGCTCAGTACCTAGATATTCAGATATGCAGCCTTTCCAGAAATAGAGCCTTCCCTGCCATGGGACAGCTTAGACCTGGTGTCGGGGGGTGCAGACAATGAGAAGGTAAGCATGTGGAAGTAAGAAAACACCACAATGGACACCAAAGGGCAGGCATCTTTGCTTTGCTTCTTTTGGAGGGTTGTATGTTTGTTTGTTTGTTTTTAAGACAGGGTTCCCAGCATGGTGGTCCACACATTTTGTTTTAGCACCAGAACTGGGTGGTTCTCTGTGAGTTCAAGGCCAGCCTGGTCTACATAGCAAATTCCAGGACAGCCAGGACTATAGAGAGAGCCTGTCATTCATACATAGATAGACGATTGATAGGTAGGTGGATAAGCAGGTAAGTAAGTAAGTAGGTAGGTAGGTAGATAGACAGACAGACAGATAGATAAAGGCAGGGTCTCACTCAGTGGCCCAGACTAGCCTGGACCCACTAGGAAACATTAGCTGCCACACCCAGCTTCTACAGGGTGAATGTCTTTTTAAAAAAGAAAATGAAGACCTGAAAACTAAATTGACCCAGAGATGACAGAGAGCAGTGTGTGTGCGCACACATGTAGACAGGAAAGAGTTCCGTGCTATTGCTTGCTAAAGTATCGTATCAGGTTTGCTTTAATTGCATGGTAATGCCTTTAAGAACAAAGGTAATTACATGATAACTTGTGTTACTACTCCCACATTATCTCTTAATAACTATGTAATTAACTTGTCACTACCGTACAGTGTGAAGTTTGATACTGCTTACATATAAAAAGCATCGATAACTTCAGTGAACAAGCTGGAGTGAGGCCAGAGACAAAGGCAGTCTGAAAAGTAAATGATTAATTAGATCGTTGTACCTGTCCAGAGAACGGAAACCGAAGCCACAGCGAAGAGCTGCAGAGCTGGGCTGGATGCTGTGGCTTTCTGAAGAGAGCGAGCATGCACCAGAGAGACTCCTGAGACACTTGAGGAATAGCTGGGTTGGGTATAATACAGAAGCCCTGTATGGTCGCTTCTGTTTGGGGAGGGTTCCTTTTTAAGTAAACACAGAGGGGGTTGTTTGGTTGTGGTTGTTGAGACATGGTCTCACTATGTCTTCTAAGCTACCCTGGAACTGGACCTTCTCCCTGCCTCAGCCTCCTAGGGACTAGGATCACAAGCATGCACTACTCTACCTGGATCAAAATAAAAAAATAAAAATAATGGAAAAACCAGCTAGATGAGGTGGCAGGCACCTATAATTTAAGTCCCTGGGAGGTGGAGACTGGAGGACCAGAAGTCGAAGGCTATCTCAGATATATAGTGAGCTTGGGACCAACCTGGGCCACATGAGATGTTGTCTCCAAACAGAGGAAATCCTTATTCCTCTCATTGCACCAGCATCTTGAATTTGTATGTATGGCACACATGCCATGGATGTGCAGCACCAGAATCTGACTCACGGCTGGTGAGAGGAAAACTAGGGTGGCCACTTGGGAACTAGTCTGGCAGTTCCTTACACACTAAACATATGCTCACCATATGATCCAGCAATTGTGTTCCTTGGCTGCCCAAATGAGTTGAAAACTTATGTCTGCACAAAAACCTGTACACAAATGTTTATAGCAGTTTTACTTATAAATGACAAGACTCAGAAGCAACCAAGATGCTCTTCAGCCTGTAGGTAAATGAATTTGCAAGCTGTGACGCATGCGGTTAGCCGTGATTGAGCCAATACACAGTGATGGCTCAGTGGTGAAGAGCACTGGATACACTTGAGGAGGACCCGAGTTTGATTCCCAGCACTGACATGGCGGTTCACAACCATCTGTGACTCCAGCGTCAGAGGATCTGACTCCCTTTTCTGGCCTCCAAGGGCACCAGGCACATGGTACACAGACATACATGCAGATAAAACACGCATACACATAAAAACAATGAATCTTAAAATAACTTTTAAAAAATGAAGAAGAAATGAGCTAATGGGGCTGGCAGGGTAGCTTAATGTGTCAAGTTGCCTGCCGTGGAGACCCAAGACTCGAGTTCAATACCCCAGTCCTACTTGGTGGAAGGAGAGAACTGACTCCAGCAAATTGGCCTCTGACCTCCACACACCTGCCATGACACGACACATCTACCTCCACACTAAATAAATAAATGTAGTAAATAAATAAATAAATAAATAAATAAATAAATAAATAAATAAATAAATAAATAAATAAATATTGTTAAAATAGTCTTATGTTACATATCTTTCTCAAGGTACAAAAATATCTTAGAAGCCAGGAGTGGTGGCCCACACCTTTAACCCCAGCACTGGGGAGGCAGAGGCAGGTGGATCTCTGTGAGTTCGAGGCCAGCCTGGTCTACAGACCAGCCAGGGCTGCACAGTGAGACCGTGTTGGGGGGAACTTATGCTGTTCGTTCACTCACATTATAAAGAGATTCTTTATCTTTCTTTATAAGCATATACATTAAATATCTTTATATGGTCTTTAAGACTAATAAAGATGACTTTTTGAAGTTCCCACTTATAATTGATTATGTAATATCTGTAATTCATCGTTGCTGGTTTTTAAAAATAGATTATTGAAAAGCTGATACTCTCCTGGGGCCAGAGGTCTTAGCTTTGTCAGCGTCCAGGTTTTCCTTGTCAAAGCAAATGAGTCTTTAGAGTCCATTCTTCTCTTAGAAGGAGGGTGCCGGCACTTAGTCTCACAGAACATTCCATCACATGAGCTTTTCTCACAAAGATCATAGCAGGAAGAATGAGGAAAACAGATGTTGCTTATAAGGCTTCTAATAGACGTGTTTCCATTGTAAGCTGATCCCACTCTGAATCTGGAGTCGGCTCCGTTCGCTGTGTGGGCCCAACATTTCAGTCTCATAGTTTGGCAGAAAGCTTATACCGACCTTCGCCTGTTACCTGAAATCTCCATGATAAAAAATACTCTTGAGAGAATGAGTTCACATTCTTCCAAAGACATCATCCTATTAACCAAATTAATTCTCTTCTGTAATTGGACAAACTTTCTTTATCAAATACAGAGCGTTTTCTGGGCCTTGGAGGTGGGGGGGGGGGAGCACATAAATCTGGTGTAATGATCTCTACAGGTCATTGTACCACAGCTTCAAATTAACCTTCAACTCCACCCTGCTCCCTAAGCTGCCCAGGACCTCAGGGAAGGCCGGAAGTCGCCCGCAGAACAGTTCCTCATTATCCTCGGTCCTGAGCGTTTGAGCACAGCAGCCGCTCAGGTGCCCCGAGGGCCGGAGCACAGGTTTTTCTGGTTTTGTCCTCTCTTACTTGTAACTACACTTTCTTCCTTCCTTCCTTTTATGTTTTTATGGCTTTATTGTAGTATAATTGTTTGATTGTAGTGTAATTGACATACAATAAAATACACATTCTTAAGTGCAGTTTCAACCTTGAAGTGTGATATGCCTGTCCTGAGCGGCTCAGCCATTCCCATGCCCTTCCTGAGCCCTTCTTCCTGCCCATCTCATCCATTTGATGGCCTCCACTTGGGAACTTGCACAATAAGGCTGCTGAGAAAGTTCATTGACAAGTCCATACATGTCTGCATTCATTTACGTGGGTAAATAGCTAGAAATAAAATGACTGAGTCTTAGCGTAGGTTAATTTAACTTTTTATAATGAGATTTCATTTTATTTTATATGTGTGAGTGCTTGCCTGAATGTATGTCTGTGCACCACATGTGTGCCTGGTGCCCTAGGAGGCCAGAAGAGGGCTTGGATTCCCTGGAACTGGAGCTACAAACTGTTGCAAGTTGACATGTGGGTGCTGGGAATGGAACTCCAGTTCTGCCAGAGTAGCCTGTGTTCTTAATGACTGAGCCATCTCTCCAGCCCCAAACTTAACTTTTTAAAACACTGGTAAATCGTTTTCCAAATGGTCTTGTCATTGTACATTCCCAGGGGCCAGTTAGATGGCTCACTGGGTGCAGGCATGCGCTGGCAAACCTAACAACCGAATTCAGTTCCTGGAACTCTCGTAACGGTGCAAGGAGAGAACCGAACCGCTCGCCCACTGTGGCACACGTTCCCTCACACACATCACACTCGGGCGGTGATCAGTAAAGTCTCCTTTACATTCACTAAGTCGGTGTGCCTGAGGTTTGGGAGGAGGCTGCATCCGGGCAGTCTCACTCCGTGTCATTTTAGTGACCACAATGTCACTGCTGCATTCGGCATGTGTATTTGGCACGCGTTTCTCTTGGCTGGCTTTTTTTTTTTTTTTAATTGAGTTGTTTCTTGTTACTGAGGTACAGAGTGAATTTGATGAAATCCCAATTATTGTGTCTTCTCCCCATCACCTTCGTGCGGCCTTTCTGTTCCTTTGCAGTGGCTGGTCTTACACGACTTTCTCAGACACATTCCCAGGTATTTCACAAGTTTGATACATGAGTAAATAGCATTTGAATGTTACTTTTAACTGTTCACTATTAGCTGTAAATGCTACCTGTGTACGTGTGTGTGTGTGTGTGTGTGTGTGTGTGTAGCCCTTCAGTTGATTTTTTCAGTTGGTATCTTCCAGCCTTACTGAACTCCGTAGCTCTAGTAACAGGTTTCCAGATTCCCTGGGGTTCTTACAGAGATGCATTTCTGCATAAGTGCAGGGTTTTATTTGTGTTACTGTTTTGGTTTTTGAAGCATAGTCTCCTGTTAACCCAGGCTGGCCTCAAACTTCACTTGAGTGGCTTTGGATGACCTTGAACTCCTAATCTTCTTGCCTGCAGCTCCCAAGTACTAGGATTAAAGGTTGTGCTACCTTGCCATGCCAAAATGGACTAGGAATTCCCCTATTTGGCATTATCGATACCATAGAGTGCTTAGCAGTGTCACTCCCTCAACCAACCAGATGGACGTTGCCAACTTTTTGTAGAGGGAAGAGATGAGACAGGGTCTCACTGTGCAGCTCTAGCTGACTGGAATTCTCTATGTAGACCAGGCTGGCCTCAAACTCACACAGAACCACCTGCCTCTTTGGGGACTGTGGTACACCTGAGGTGGACGTGGGTTTATCCAGACAAGAGTTATCTGGGGTCTTCTCTATAAGAAGCTCTTTCTGAGACAGGGGCTTGCTATGTAGTCCAAGCTGCCCTGGAGCTCAGAGCTGCCTGCCTCTGCTGGGATCACAGGTTCCCCCCGACCCCCACCGTGGCTTTTACTTACAGTAGCCACAAGGCTGGTCAGGCTAGTGACTTCTGACAACCTGTCTCTCTCAGGGAAGTGTCCAGTTCACCCAATGTGGCAGATCTGTGACGTAAGCTGTTCATCGTGCTTCTTAATTATCCCTTCTCATGTGCCAAGTCCATCGTGACATCACTGCTCCTCGTGGATTTATACTGGCCTTCTCTGACTGTCTGTCTGTCTTGTCAGTCTGTCTAGAAATGTATTTGTTTCGGCCTCCTCATACTCCCCATTCCATCCTCTCAACCCCGTGACACTCTGGACAGGTCTGGGTTGTCGCCCCTTGTGTGTGACCTCATAGCCATGCACAGTAAACTAGACTCATTTTCGAGTCCTCCTCCCTTTCTTAAGCCCTTTGTAGCTAATGTAAAATATTTGAAGAACTTTGTTTCATATAATTTGTCTTTAGTTCATCTGTTTCTAGAAGAAGAATAACCCTGGCTCGTTTTATTCCAATTTGGTGAGAAGCCGTCTTCAATGATGTTTCTATGTTATCTTTTTGGTTTTTTTCAAGACAGGGTTTCTCTGCGTAGCTTTGCGCCTTTCTTGAAACTCGCTTTGGAGACCAGGCTGGCCTCAAACTCACAGAGATCTGCCTGCCTCTGCCTCCTGAGTGCTGGGATTAAAGGCGTGCGCCACCGCTGCCTGGCAATGTTATCTTTTTTGATTTTCCAAAACAGGGTTCTCTCTCTCTCTCTCTCTCTCTCTCTCTCTCTCTCTCTCTCTCTCTCTCTCTCTCTCTCTCTCTCTCTCTCCTCCCCTCCCCTCCCCTCCCCTCCCCTCCTCTCTCCCTCCCCCCCCTCCCTCCCTCCCCCCCTCCCTCCCTCTCTCTCTCTCTCTCTCTCTCTCTCTCTCTCTCTCTCTCTCTCTCTCTCTCTGTCTGATTTTGTTGGTTTTTGAAACAGACTCTCGTATAGCTCAGGCAGGCCTTGAGTTCCCTCGGGAACCTAGGATGACTGAAACCCTGCCGCTCCTGCCTCTGCCTCCCGAGCGCGAGCCTGCAGGTGCGCCCCGCCCCCTGACACCGCTTCGCATCTCTCTGAGACCGTGGCGTTTTCTTGGAACCGCACTGTAGTGGGGGTTCCAGTAAAGAAGGGATCCACAAGGAAGGGGGGGGGGAGATAAACTGTAACTTTATCAGCAAAGACCCCAAGAAATGCGCCTCTCCAGAGCTTGCCTTAGACCTCCCTCTAAGTGAGCAGCACTGTGCATGGTGTGTTCGTTACTTCAGGGAGGGAGGGTTTGCCTCTCACACCTTCAGAGGCTGCAGTAGAGCAAAGCAGTTTACAGATGACCGCCCGGAAGCCGAGACTGTCTGCACTGCCGGCTTCCTCCCCCTCCTCACTCCACTCAGGCCCCAGCCACCTGGGTGGTGCCCCCCACCCCCATGGGGGCACGTCTCACTCCCGTGGTCACCAACGTGCTGATGGGCAGTCCAGACAGACTCTCCTCATCAAGTTGAAGTCAAGATGAACCTTCACGGTGAAACTTGGAGTCCCTGGGTGACGGTTGAGCTCGTGATGTTTCTAATGCTGTTACCCGTCCCTTAGGTTCTCTCGCTTGTCTCTTCTAGGGTTTCTCTCTCAGCTGGTCTATGACAAGCCTCTGACCGAATGCATCCGCGCTGGCCACTACGCAGCAAGCGTGATCATCAGGCGAACCGGCTGCACCTTTCCCGAGAAGCCGGACTTCCACTGATGGGAGAAGGAAAACTCAGGCTGGGCGGGACAAGCTGCGGTGACCACGTCCTGCCGTTCCTGCGTAGGAAAGAGGAAACTTCTCTGCTGTCTCTGCCAACCATGATTCTCATTAATTTAGAGGGCTCGGTACTGCTCCTAGAACCTTTAGTCTCTGAAATCTGGGGGGAAAATGTTTATTTCCATAGTTTGTTAGTGCCTCTTAAATGTCAAACAGGAACCCAACATTTCAATAGAAACTTTTATTTCATTTTTGATTGTTGTAAATTCATCAGTATTTAGTAAATGGATTGTTTTTTTGTTTTTCTTTTTTTACATTTCTGCTTTAAATACAGGTGCAATTTAATATAATAGACTTTTTAAAGAAAATAATGCTAACATCATTCTTGAGCTTTTTATATGAATCTATTTAATTTGGAAGTGTGTATGCACACACATCATATATATATATATATATATATATATTTACCTGATAACTGGTCAAATAAGGTACAGAAATGTTTATCACACCAAATTATTCCACATAAGCTCTTCAGTGTGCTTCAGGCATATGATGGACTTGAGACAACTGATTCCCCCCAACATGTGCATTATGTTATTCGAATCATAACCTTGTGCTTACTGATGGTACTCTGTAATTTGATACAAATAAATTGCCAATATAGGAATCTTTTCGGTCTTTGGCTTATGCTCAATAAAACTAAGGAAGAAAATGTTATTTAGTATTGGGCCCTATATGATTTTATTGATGGATGAGGGAAAGAAATATAGTACATGATAAATATGTGTGCGCATACGCTTACACACACACACACACACACACACACACACACACTCACACTCACAAGAGACCAGCAAGCATTCTTCTTTGCTTTGTGTTTTCCTTTCTTTCAGGTGACATGTAGCAGTAGCACTGCTAGATCATATCTAGACTTTTTTCTTTTGAGACAAGGACTTGTGTAGTTCTATCTGGCCTGGAACTTGCTCTGTAGACCAGGTTGGCCTCCACCTCACAGAGATCCGCCTGCCTCTGCTTCACCACTCCTGGACATATGTAACCTTTTTTAAGGAACCACAAACACTTTCCCAAACAACTGCAGAGCTTCCCATTCCCTCTGGCTGTGATAGCGATAATCCTAGCACTCGGGAAGCTGAGACGGGTAATCACCAGCTCGGGGCCAGCCTGTGCTACTTCACAAAAGCCCGTTTCCAAAACCAAAAGCATATTTTTATACTTACAAGAGTGTGTTACACTCCCAGCTTCTCCACACGTCTAATCCGACACTCATTCCTGCCTGTCCTCACAGTGAGTCAGCCCACCAGGAGCCACGTGTGAGGGTGTGCATGTGGATTCAGGGGCAAGCATATGCTTGTGGAGGCCAGAAGTCAGCCCCAGGTCTCCTCCAGGCAGCAACCACCTTCTATTTTGAGGCAGGATTTCTTCTTGGCCTGGAACTTGAATGGCCCAGGCTCTAGGGATCTGCCCGACCCTGCCTCCCCAGCACTGGGGTCACAAGCACACAGCACTGTTTGCTTTTTGATGAGGAATTCCACATCTATGCTGCCTCCCTGGGGACCAAGCCTCCAGCAGGGGAACAAGACAAGCCAGAGCACCGTGCGGTTGCAGGGCTTGAGATTCCTAATAGCAACACAAGGTTCCCACTTTGCCACATCCTCACCCACCGACACTTGTTCTACATCTTAGCACCCATCATGGTGGATATGAAGTGGTCTCTCCCTGTGGTTTTCCCTCGATTTCCCTAATGACTATTGATCTTGGCGTCTTCACATGCTGTCAGCTCCGTATGTTACCGTTCGGCCTGGTGTGTTTTCACATCCTTTTCTGATTCTGTGAGTCGTTTATCTTACTGTTAAGCTGTATTTTCGTATGTTCCATGTGATGACTAAGACATTTTCTCCCATATGTAGGTTGTCCTTTCTGTTTCTAGAGCTGTTGTGTCCAGCATGAGTTTCAGTCAGTGCAGGCCAGCTGTGACTATAGCTTTTCCATTTTGTTTTTTTTTTTTTTTTTTTTTTTCTTATAGCCAGGTTTCCCTGTGTAGCCCTGGCTGTCCTAGAACTCACTCTGTAGACCAGGCTGGCCTCAGACTCCGAGATCTGCCTGCATCTGCCTCCCGAGTGCTGGCATTAAAGGCGTGCGCCACCGCTCCTTGGCCAAGTCAGAATATTTAGTTCTGCATTTTATCCTAAGATAAGAGCACTGGCTGCTCTTCCAGAGGACTCAGATTCAATTCCCAGCAGCCACATGGCAGCTCACACTGTCTGTAACTCCAGGCCCACGGGATCCTATGCCCTCTTCCAGCCTCCATGGGCAATACCCATAATTGCAGGTAAAACACTCATACACATTAAAATTCCCCCCCAATACCATTTATTGAAGGAGGGAGGTCTTAAATACAGGCTTACAGCACAGCGAGAGAACCCCAGAGGGTAGAAGTTCACTACTGGTCACATTAAATTAAAAAAAAAAAAAAAAGGTTTTTTTTTTTTTTTTTTTTTTTAAAGAGCAGTTGAGAAATCTAAGTATGTGGCCATCATGTGTCTGAAGAGCCCTCAGCTTGGTGCAGAAACCAGCCTGGTTTACATAGCCGTGGACGTTATATCCATGCGGTGGAGGGCTTGAGCCTATGGTTTTTAAAACTATCAGCAGCACACATACCAAGATGAATGGGACAGAGAAGAATAGCATGGTCCCTGTGGAAGGAAGACGCTAATTTGTGAAGGAACTCCGCATGAATAAATATATATTTTTATCAAGTGTAAATATATATGTATATTTACCTTTGCAAGGTAAAACTGAAATTCTGTAAAGGAGCTCCAATAGCCAGAGGACTTCCAAGCCGCAGTGGCTTCACCTGAGGACCTTCCAGTAATCACCAGACCACTGTTCCCTGCTCTATCCAGTCTGGGTGCTTGTCTGGTCACTACTTCAGGAACAGACAGACAAAAGCCAGCTTTCCAGGCAAGTGCCACTTAATGGTGTGTCAAAATGCAGCCGTCTCAAGTCTTAAATCCACCAGGTGAATTTAACTGAGCCTGATCCTAGCACTACGGTTTATGGGTGTAAGCTGAAAGCGCAATGTCCATGCAAGTTTGGGATGTAATGGTGTCTGTAATTTATTTTCTCCAAAAGGACAAGACTGAATCCTACTCTCCTTTAAAAGGAAGGGAGATGCTGGACTGTCGTGTATGGAAGATAAAGAAATAAGAGCTTTGAAAGGCTTACTAGTTCCACAGAGATGCCTGGCCCTAATCCCTGTAGCCTGTGACATGTAACATGGCAGCAAGAACACTAGATATATTGAGGGAGTCAGACCCTAAAATAAGAGTCCACTGGACTCCAGGGAGCCTTGGTCTAGTCCCAAGAGCCTATAAAAGCAGCGGGCTTTGTCTCGCTGGAAGCAGCAGAGGAGGGCAGGAGAAATCAGAGGGACTGGAAGATCAAGAAGGACCTAAGGTAGTACTGATGGCATCAGTGCCCGGGGGCCATGTGAGTGTGCAGGAAACGGCAATAGCTGAGAGAGGGTCAGGCCATCAGTCAAAAAGGAAGGGGCTGCAGCCCTCCAGCTGCACAGAACAGTCTGACCTCCACCCTGAAACAGTCAGTCTTTCTCAGAGCAAGCAGAGCCCTGCTGAGGGCCGGGGCAGCATTCTGAGATCCCAAGGGGAGCACCCAATCACCTTTGAGAGGTAGAACCCGGACACAGCAAGTATTTGAAGATACTCTGCAGGTGGCCATCTGCAACCCGCAAAAAAACAAAGTCAAGTGACCCTGGAAAGTAAAGACCAGAGGCCTGCTGTGGTGGCACACACCTGTGGCCACAGCAAGAGACTCGAGTTACACACCCAGACTATGGGGAGAGAGAGCGAGCGAGCTGTCATATCCCCAGTGAGGAATGGAAACTAGTAGGTTTAGAGCAGAGGGACACCATTGATCTGTATTAATATAAATGGGCTCTCGCCATGTGTGGTGGCGCACGCCTTTAATCCCAGCCCACGGGAGGCAGAGGCAGTCGGATGTCTGTGAGTTCAAGGCCAGCCTGGTCTACACAGCAAGATCCAGGACAGGCACCAAAACAACACAGAGAAACCCTGTCTCAGAAAAAAGAAAAAAAAAAAAATTAAAAAATAAGTAAATAAATGGGCTCTCTGTACACACACACACACACACACACACACACACACACACACACACACACACACACACACACACACACACACACCCTCAGGATATGGCCAGGTTGCTGGAATGCTGGCATGCACAAAGCCCTAGGTTTAATCCCCAGCATCACTTAGACTGGATGTGGTGGTTCACACCTTCATCCCAGCACTTGGGAGGAAGAGGGAGAAGGATCAGGAGTTCAAGGTCATCTTCTGCTACATGAGTTCAGGGCTACCTATGACCTTGTTTCAAAAGAACAAAAGGAATAGTTTTACATTTTTGCTTTGTTTTGTTTTTGGAGACAGGGTTTCTCTGTGTAGCTCTGGCTGTCCTGGATCTCGCTCTGCAGACCAGGCTAGGCCACCACTGCCCACCTTTGCTTTGTTTTTGAGATCGGCTCTTACTGTGTATCCCTGGCTAATCTAGAACTCAATGAAATCTACTCACCTCTGGATTAGAGGTGTGCACCACCACACTCAGCTTCATTTTACATTTTATTTTATTTCATTAATTTTTTTCTGAGACAGGGTTTCTCTGTGTAGCCCTGGCTGTCCTAGAACTCACTCTGTAGACCAGGCTGGCCTTGAAAGATCTGCCTGTCTCTGCCTGGAGTGCTGAGATTAAAGGCTTGCACTACCATGCCTGGCTCATTTTACTTTATTTTATTAATTGGGACAGGAGAGATGGTTTAGGAATTGAAGCAGTTTCTGCTCTTGTGGAGGACCTGGGTTTGGTTCCCAGCACCTGCACAGTAGCTCACAATCATCTGTAACTCCAGCTCCAGATCTGATGCCCTTTTCTAAGCCTCCTCAGGCACCAGGTGCACACATGGTGTAGGGACATACATGTAGGCAAGCACTCATGCATATAAAATAAAAATAGCAAGGCGGTGTGCTCATTGCATGAGTTGGCTGTTTGAAACCTGGAGCTTATGCAGGGATGCTTGGCTCAGTCTGGGAGGAAGGGACTGGACCTGCCTGGACTGAGTCTACCAGGTTGATCGCAGTCCTCGGGGGAGGATTTGCCCTGGAGGAGGTGGGAATGGGGGGTGGGCTGGGGATAAGGGGAGGGGGTGGGAGGGTGGAGAATAGGGGAACCCGTGGCTGATATGTAGAACTGAATGGTATTGTAAAATAAAATTTTAAAAAATACATTATATACAATAAAAAAAAAAAGCTGGGCGGTGGTGGCGCACGCCTTTAATCCCAGCACTCGGGAGGCAGAGCCAGGCGGATCTCTGTGAGTTCGAGGCCAGCCTGGGCTACCAAGTGAGTTCCAGGAAAGGCGCAAAGCTACACAGAGAAACCCTGTCTCGAAAAACCAAAAAAAAAAAAAAAAAAAAAAAAAAAGATTAAAAAAAAAATAGCCAGGCGGTGGTGGCGCATGCCTTTAATCCCAGCACTCAGGAGGCAGAGGCAGGTGGGTCTCTATGAGTTCAAGGCCAGCCTGGTCTCCATAGCTCCAGGAAATTTCCAGGAAAGGCACAAAGCTACACAGAGAAACCCTGTCTCCAAAAACCAAAATAAATAAATAAAAATAATCTTCCAAATTATTATTTGCTAGAGAGGGTATGCATCTGTGCCATGACCTACTTGTGGAGGTCAAAAGACAACTTACAAAAATCCATTTCAGCGAGTGGTGGTGGTGGTGGTGGTGGTGGTGGTGGTGGTGGTGGTGGTGCATGCCTTTAATCCCAGCAGAGCCAGGCGGATCTCTGTGAGTTCGAGGCCAGCCTGGTCTCCAAAGCGAGTTCCAGGAAAGGCGCAAAGCAATACAAAGAAACCCTGTCTTGAAAAACCAAAAAAAAAAAAATCCATTTCTCCTTCTACCTTGTCGGATCCGGAGGTTGAACTCAGGCCAGGCGAGGCGACAGGCTCCTTTACCCAATGAGCCATCTCTCTTGATGACCCAGGGTTTCCTTTTTTTTTTTTTTTTAATTCAACGAGCATTAGTGTTTTGCCTGCATGTATGTCTGTGTGAAGGTGTCAGGTCCCCTGGAATTGGAGTTACAGACAGTTGTGAGCTGCCATGTGGGTGCTGGGAATTGAACCCGGGTCCTTTGGAAGAACAGTTTGTGCTCTTAACCTCAGAGCCATCTCTCCAGCCCCGATGACCTAGGTTTTAAAATTATTATTTAAAGATGTATTCTCTGAAGGCAGAGGCAGGTGGATCTCTGAGTTCAAAGCCAGCCTGGTCTACAGAGTGAGTTCCAGGTCAGCCAGGGATAAACAGACCATCTGAAGAAAAAATTAATTTCAATGAATATAGGTATTTTGCCTACATTTATGTATGTGTACCATGTGTGCGTCTAGTGCCTGTAGAGGTCAGACGAGGGCAGTGACTGGGAACTGGAGTTACAGATGGTTTCGAGCCATCAGGTAGGTGTTGGGAATCAAACTCTGGTCCTTTGCAAGAGTAGCAAATACTCTGAACTGCTCATCAGTGTCTCCAGTCTCCCACGCTGACCAACAGGCTGCTGTGTAAGTCACAGTGCCTGGACAGGACAGAACACCACGTTCAGAAATACTACATTCTACCTCAGCAGATATCAGGAGCTTTAACTGATGAACTATCGATTCTGACCTGGATTCAAACTAACCTCTCCACAGTGTGTGCCCTAGGACATTGTATGACCCCTCTACTGGGCAACTGCTATTCAAACCTTAGAGATTCAGAAAGGCTGTTTACATGGAGTGCTGTAACAATTGTTCCATGAGAGCTCACTGATTTCAGTTCACTGTGATGGATACTCAATCTAGCTGTCAAAGATGCTCAGTGCCACCGTCAGTTAATAAATATCTTGGGTTTTGTTTTGTTTTTTTGTTTTTGAGACAGGGACTCTCTATGTAGTCCTGGCTGTCCTGGAACTCACTAACTCACTCACTCTATAGACTAGACTGGCCTCAAACTCACAGAGTTTCACTGGCCTCGGCCTCCCAAAGGCTGGGATTAAAAACTTGCACCACCACACCCAGCAGTAAGTATTGCAGAATCTTTGTTTACACTGCAAAGATGTGTCTTTGCCAAGAACCCCTGCCGCCGCCTTTTTTATTATTTATTTATTTAGGTGTTTTTTGTTTTGTTTTTTGAGACAAGGTTTATCTGTGTAGCTTTGGAGCCTGTCCTGGAACTCGCTCTGTAGACCAGGCTGGCCTTGAACTCACAGAGATCGACCTGCCTCTGCCTCCCGAGGGCTGGGATCAAAGGTGTGCGCCACCACCGCCTGGCACCAAGGTCCCTTCTGATTGGTTTAATAAAGAGCTGAATGGCCAATAGCTAGGCAGGAAGAGGTTAGGCAGGATTCTGGAGACAGGACTCTGGAAGAAGTATGGCAGAGGCGAGGAGACGCAGAGCAAGCCGAATGTGCCAGAGGAAACAGCCATGAGCCATGTGGCAGGACACAGATTAATAGAAATGGGTTAATTTAAATTATAAGAACTAGTTAAGAACAAGCTGCAGCTTTAGACCAGGCTTTCATAATTGATAAGAAGTTTCTATGTTGTTATTTGTGAGCTGGCGGCCTACGAAAACGCTTGGTACAAATAAGCATCTATGTGAGTCTGCCAGAGTCCAGCTCCGACCTGCTCTCACCTTTTGAAGGATTCTTGGGTAGAAGAGAGGAATGAGGAATATTAGAAAGATAGGAAGAGACGATAAGAAAGACAGACACAGGATAGCCCTGGGTCAATACCTAGCCGCCCAAAGCTTTATTCAAAAGGTCTTTATATAATATGCCAAGGGGAAAGACAAAAGGCCTCCCCCTTGCTAGATCAAAGCACACTGCACAGCCAAGTGTAGACCCTTCCAAACACCTGGTAACCACACCCCAGGCCAAATCATCTCCTTATGCAGCCCTGCTGGGTAAAGCAAGCTCCGATTCTCAGACTCTGAGTAAGGTCTCACTAGGAAGCCTCTGTGGGCCACCACAAGCATCTTGGGAAGAAAAAAAAAAAAGTTTGATAAATATGACAAGTCATCTGAATAAGATAATTGTGTTTAGATCAAAGAAGAGATGTAACCATAAAGCAACAAAGCTTTGGATTCTGTGGCTTATTAATGTCCCCAAGGAGGGATGCCTAAAAAGAATCTGGAAAGTGTGTGTGTGTGTGTGTGTGTGTGTAGACCAGAGGTCAACATCAGGTGTCTTCTGTTGCTTTCACTTTTTCTTCTTTTAGTCTTAAAGTTATGGGTACAGGTGTGTGCCAGCATGCTTGTAAGGGCACCACATGTGTGCCTGGTGCCTGCAGAGGTCAGAAGAGGGCATCGGATCCCTGGAACTGGAGTCACAGACAGTTGTGAGCCACCGCTGGGAGCTGGGAATGAACCCCAGGACCTCTGGGAGAGCAGCCGGTGCTCTTAACAGCTCAGCCATCTCTCCAGCCCCAAGACTCTGTTAAAGTTTAGCATCTGTTGATGTTTCTGTGTGTGAGTGAATACATGTAGGTGTGCATGCCCTCAGACACAGAAGAGGACTTCAGATCGACAGAGCTGGAGGTCCCGGACCTGTGAGTAGCTCTACGGGGTCCGAGGAATTGAACTGACCGCACTCCTGTCCCGCGGAGCCGGCTCCCCAGCCTCTCTACCATTTTAATTTATTTTATGTGTACGGATGTTCTGGCTGCGTGTAGGTCTGTGTAGCACATGCGTGCCTGGCGCCTACAGAAGGTGGAAGAGGGCTTCCCACAAGTTGTCCTCTGACCTCCATGAGCATGCTGTACTACACACACACACACACACACACACACACACACACACCACACATACACACACATACACACACCACACACACACCACACATACACACACATACACACACCACACACACCACACATACACACACATACACACACCACACATACACACACCACACACACACACACACACACACCACACACACCACACATACACACACATACACACACCGCACACACACATACACACACACATATACACCACTACACACACACACACATACACATACCACACACACACATACACACACACCACACACACATATACCACACACACACACACACACACACACACACACACACACACACGCACATACACACACACACACACACACACACACACACACACACACACACACACACACACTAAATAAAAACAGGCCAGGAGGTAGTGCATACTTAATCCCAGAACCTAGGATTCAGAGTTAGGAATATCTTTGTGAGTTCAAAACCACCCTGGTGTACATTGTGAGTTCTAGACCAGCCAGAACTATATCCAGTGAGACCAATCTCAAAAAACAAATATATAAAATTTAAATGTGATTTTTGTGAAAGAATTTTGAAACCATAAAGAGTATTAGAATAAAATATATATATAAGCCTACAAGGTGAATTCTTTGGAAGATAAAACTCATTTAGATATGATTTTTTTAAGCCAGGTGGTGGTAGCACACAATCCTTAATCCCAACACTCAGGAGGCAGAGGCAGGTGGATCTCTCTGAGTTCGAGGCCAACCTGGTCTACAGACAGGACAGCCAGAGATACACAGATACCCTGTCTCAAAAAAACCAAAAAATCTTCTATGAAAATCAATCTTTCTTCTCTCTTCTCTCTCTCTTCTCTCTCTCTCTCTCTCTCTCATGGTGTGTGTGCGCGCGCGCTGTCAAGTCTCACTCTGTAGCCCAGGTTGGCCTGGAAGTCACAGGCAATCCTCCTGCCTCAGTCACCTAGTGACTGGATTGCAGGCATGAGCCACCAAGTCTGGCTTTAAACCACGCACTGTACTCGGTGCTGTAACTCCACCGCCGTCCCTGTGACCCTCTGTCCATCACATCCCTTCACTCCACAAACACTCTCTGAGCTGCTCACATGCTCAGAGCACCCTGGCCTCCCAGGCTTTGTCTTCATGGAGCCCATGTCACAGACTCTTGGGATGTGGGTGGGTGACAATCTCACCTCCCCATGCTCCGTAGAGACTGGCTTTCAGACACCCGGTGTCTCGGTCACTGTTCATTGCTGTGAAGAGACACCGTGATCACGGCAACTTTACAAAGCAAAGCATTTAACTGGGGCTGGCTTACGGTTCAGAGGTTTAGTCCATTGTCGTCATGGCGGGAAGCATGGCGGCATGCAGGCAGACATGGTGCTGGAGAAGGAGCTGAGAGTTCTACATATGGATCCACAGGCAGCAGGAAGAGACTGTCTGGGACAAAAGTCTAAGAGCTTTGACTTTTGAAACCCCAAAGCCCCCACCCCACCCTCACCCCACCCCATAGACAGACTTCCTCCTCTAACAAGGCCACACCTACCCAACAAGGCCACACCTCCTAATCCTTGCAAATAGTGCCACTCCCTAAGCATTCCAATATATGAGCCTGTGGGGCCAATTCTTATTCAAACCGCCACACTCTGGGAAACCATGGGCTTCTCCTGGGAGGAGAGGGAGGCTGTGGGTGCTGCCTCCACCTGCTCACCGGCATCATACTAGGCAGGTGATCCTGGGCCTCACACAGTCTGTTTCTTGAGAAAGGCTAATTATGCAGGCCAGGCTGGACTCATGGTCACTGTGCAGTCAAGAAGGCCTTGCACTCCTGCTCCTCCTGCCTCCACCTAAGCACTGTCACAGGGGCATGCCACTCACGCGTGTGCCTGCCACTCGCCCAGTCTAGAACTAGAGCTTTGTGTACGTGTATACTTCATTGCACACACCCAGTCCCCTGCTCGGCGTCTACTGAGAGTGTGGAAGGAGGGGTCTGTTTCTTGTTTTCTTCGTGACCAGAAAGAAATCAGCTGTGACTAGTTAGCACACAGGGGTGGGGGACACTCACAGACCCTCATAGAGTGAGTTTTCTAACAGAAAGGCCCTGGCAAACAGCAGAAGCCTTGGTTGTTGGCGACTTCTCAGCCTTGTCAAATGGCCAGCCAACGGCTTCCTTCTTCCTCAAGCTCCCGGCGTGGAAGAGCGCTGATGTCTGTTTCTGGAACTCTGGTTCGGGACCAGTCAATCCCATTCAGTAATCTATGACATGAACGTAAACCGCCTCCCCACAGACTCCTGGGTCCCCAGCTAAGGGGACTGTTTTGGAGATAAAGCCTAAACAGAGGAAGTAGGTCCTGGTGAGGCCGCGCGCTCTTCCATTCTTGCCCCTGTGCCTCCATCTGCAGTGAGCTCAACAGCCCGCCGCTCCACAGGCCCCCCCCTCAGGGTGCGCGCCATAACGTGCAGGCTTGCCGCGCCCCGGATTCGGTGAGCCAAAGATGTGGACTGAACCTCAAAAAACGTACATCAAAATAACCCCTTCCTCTTTTGTTTTGGGGTTTGTTGTTGTTGTTGTTTCAAGGCAGAGTTTCTCTGTGTAACTCTGGCTGTCCTGGATCTCACTCTATAGACCAGGTTGGCCTCGAACTCACAGAGATCCGCCCGCCTCTGCCTCCTGAGTGCTGGGATTAAACTTCCTAACACATCATCAAGCTCACACTAAGGTCACGGTCAGGCACTTCTCAGCTGAAGCCGGTCCCACAGTCCAAGGACCCGCCCTCTCACGGGCACCCAGTAAGAAGACAGGTGGAGCCGCGTGCGTGTGCCCATGTGCAGATCCTCAGTGTAGGGCCATGTCCTCTGCCCATCTATCTGGGCCTCCGCCATTTTTCTAAACCAGTAAATGGACAAGTGGTCTGGGAGTTCACCAACACTCAGAGCCGCACTTCTTGTCCTGGAGGAGTTAGGTTAGCTTCAGAGAGAGGGCATTTGGATAAGAACAAAGGCTGCATGTTACAAAAGACAAATGCAGAAACAGAGTATAACCGTTTGCCAGGTTCCTCATGTGGCTGAGAGCTGCGTATCATTGTCTGCCAGGCCGTATTTGTCCACTGTGAGAGTTGTTTTCTTTCATCCATTAAGTCTTGGCTAAATCCATGTCATGCAGAACCTAATACTACCCAAACTGTTCTCTTGCCTATCTGATCACCTGATTTTAGAAAACGCTGCTGGGGGTGGGGGTGGGGGTCCTGGAGAGAGGCTCAGTGGGTAAGCGCAACTGCTATACAAGCTGAGGACCTGAGTTCAAATCCCCAGCACCCATGCAGAAGTCAAGGGCTGAGGTTGGAGAGCTGGCTCAGAAGTCAAGAGTGCGTATTGCTCTTGCAGAGGATCCAGGTTCTACTCCCAGGATCCACATGGGGGTTGCTGAGGTCTCTGTCCTCCGCAGACAACTGAACTTCCATGCACACACCCCCAACACTCATATACACAAAGAAAGGGAGAAATAAGCCTTAAAACCAACAGGCCAGGCCCCACTGCACATACCTATGACCCAACACCAGGTCAGGGGTGCAGAGAGGAGGATACTTGGGCTTTCTACCACCTCCTACATCCACTGAGAGACTCTGCCTCAAGGGACTGCATGGAGAGCAATAGAGCGGGCCATGTCCTGCCCTGGCCTCAGTCCTCAGGCATTCACACACACACAAGACTCTGTTAGGGTTGCCAGCTCAAAAGCCCCACTCCCCTCCGAGGCCAAATGAAGGGCCAGTACAGAGAAACCCTCCTGAGCTCGTCAGTTATTCCTACTGCCACGCACAGCTTGGCAATGCAGGTTAAGACGGCATGCTAACTGCTGGTGAGAGACCGCTTCACAGCACCAGGCCTTAGGGGCCGGGGGCGTAAACACCGTCCTGCACGTGAACAAATGAGACCTGAGAGTTGGCTGTGGCAGCAGTCAGGGGACCGTCCGTCCCTCCTGAGTGTGAAGCCCGTCTAAGAACAGTCTGACTCCATCTCTCCGGATGCAGTGATCCATCTTCCGGCCGTCCTCTCACGTTCCCCACACCTGGATCGTTCAGGAAGGCCGCTGTTGACAAGGACTCAAGTCAAATACGGATGGGAGCCAAGGAGGAAATGAGGTGGAAGGACAGGGGTTTGCGAGCCCCACGGCTGTGAACAAAGCCCACAGCCATCAGCCCAGGGACGGCCACTGCCCTCCCTCCGACTCGCTTCTCACTGCAGGAATCCAAACGCGCTGTCACAGCCAGATCCCTGCCTCTGAGAAGAACTGCAATTCTGGATTGAATTTCACTTTTGTTATTCGTGGGTCTTTAAAGACAGGGTATTGGGGCTGACAAGAAAGCCCAGTCAAGTACTTACCATACCAGCACCAGGGCTTGAGTTTTACCCCAGCACCCAGATAAAAAGTCTGGCATGGTGGCAGGCGTTTGTAATCCTAGCGATGTGGAGGAAGGAGGAAATTCCTAGGACTCACTAGCCAGTCCGCCTAGCCTATCTGGTGGTCCCCCAGGCCTATCTCAAAACAAGGTGGATGACTCCAGGGAACAGCACACAAGTGTTAGGTCTCAAACCTGAACAAACGCCAGAGATGCCTGTTAACATACTGTCTTAGTTAGGGTTTCTATCGCTGTGAAGAGACACCATGACCCCGGCAACTCTGAAAAGAAGAACGTTTCATTGGGGCTGGCTTACAGTTGAGATGGTGGGAAGCAAGGCAGCGTGCAGGCAGGCAGGGTGGAGAAGGAGCTCAGAGTTCTGCATCTGGATCCACAGGCAGCAGGACGTGAGTACCACAGACCGGGCTTGAGCTTCTGAAACCTAAAAGCCCGTCCACTAGAGACCGCTTCCTCCAACAAGACCACGCCCACCCCGACAAGGCCACACCTCCTCATAGTGCCCGCCCACCCCGACAAGGCCACACCTCCTCATAGTGCCCGCCCATCCCGACAAGGCCACACCTCCTCATAGTGCCCGCCCACCCCAAGGCCACACCTCCTCATAGTGCCCGCCCACCCCGACAAGGCCACACCTCCTCATAGTGCCCGCCCACCCCGACAAGGCCACACCTCCTCATAGTGCCCGCCCACCCCAAGGCCACACCTCCTCATAGTGCTGTCCCTATAGGCCTGTGGGGCCATTGTCATTCAAACCCCCACACATATCAAAGAGGAGCCTGACCGCCTGGTTCCCGGCCCCCCTCAGTCCCTGCCTGTTACAGGGTACACCCTCTACCCAGAACTCTCCAGCCCAGGGGCTGGGCTGCCCTTCCCCCCCACCCCAGGCCCTTCCCTGTATAATCCAGACATTTGGACTACACTGGCCCCTTTACCTTTCTTACCTTTTCCCTTTTGACCTCTTGGTCTCCTGGTCTCCTGGCTCCCCCCTCCCCCCTCTCCCCTCCCCCCTCTCCCCTCCCCCCTCCCCCCTCTCCCTCTCCT
Organism: Peromyscus maniculatus bairdii; assembly: GCF_049852395.1. Taxonomy (NCBI): domain Eukaryota; kingdom Metazoa; phylum Chordata; class Mammalia; order Rodentia; family Cricetidae; genus Peromyscus; species Peromyscus maniculatus. Next base: position 39,164,878 of record NC_134860.1, on the reverse strand, counting down.
CTCCTCACATGCTGGTCATGTCCACTCTGGACTCTCCCAGATGCCTCTGCCTCTGGCTCTGCTCTCCCTTTTATCTACAATAAACCTTCTCCTCCAGCATACTTAGGAGCAGTCATGTCCTTTTTTTTATTTCTTTTTCTCACTCATCTGGTACTGAAACCTTGGGACTGACATATTTGAGTTCACTTCCAAGGAACTCGGCCTCTGTGAGCCAAGCTGCAGATCTGCAGATCCGCGTATCTCAAGGCATGTATGGGTCATTTGTTTCTGCCAGCTCCGGCCATCCATCAAATTTGACCCTAAATTCTAACGTCCACCTTCTCAGCCACTTCTCTCCCTGCCCCATTGCTCTGACCATTCCTTTTGTTTTGTTTTGTTTTGTTTTTTGGTTTTTTGAGACAGGGTTTCTCTGTAGTTTTGGAGCCTGTCCTAGAACTCACTCTGTAGACAAAGGCTGGCCTCGAACTCACAGAGATCCGCCTGCCCCTGCCTCCTGAGGGCTGGGATTAAAGGCCCGGCTCTGACCTCTCCTTTCCTTGTCCGCCTTAAGACCTTTCTGGCCCCTAGCGCCTTCTACACCTCCCAAGGCACCCGCCCGGGCACTCCTCTCCATTTTCCAGCTCTGGCCTGATACACACACACTGGGTGTCACCTTGAAGACTCTGCCTCCCTTCCCGGCTCTCTCCTCTTTCCACTGGATAAGTGTGGCCAGGGCTGCCCGCTTCGTCTCCTATCACCCCACAAACCGAACTGGGGGGCAGGAAGCCCCTCTGGAACCTACTGGGCCCGATCACAGGGACAAGCGACACCTTTCCACGCTGATTTGGAACAGATTTCTGCCTGGGGACTCCCTGGCTGGGAGTTATTGTCCTGAGGACTCGTCATCCACCTCAGCTACTTTCTTTCCCTCCCCCACGCCAGGACTCCACAGTCCCCCTCACGGCTCTCTGCTCTGGCCTGGCCTGCAGCTTCTGCTCTCAACCCCTCCTAAAGCTTCCTCTCTCCACCTTGGAGAGGCTACTCCATCTCCTCCCTAAGCCCTGCCAGGCCTCCTCCTCAGGGCCGGGGGAGCTCCTCCAGAAGCTTCTCTAGGCCAGAGCCCATCTGGGCGCCTCTCTCTCTCTCTCTCTCTCTCTCTCTCTCTCTCTCTCTCTCTCTCTCTCTCTCTCTCTCCCTGCTCTCTCTCAGCTCCCTTAGAGCACACAGAAGTTCCCTCCAGTGGACTTCCATTTCTACCTCTCTCTCTCCTCAGACTACAAACCGCTCAGCCTCAGTACAGAGCAATGGCCCAAGACCGTCACACTCAGTTTTCAAATGTTCTCATATGGTAGCAGCCTCTGCCACTGCACAGACCACCCCCAAATCTTAGGTCTAAACTTGCTCTGCACCTCCAAAAGTCTCTTGTCTCTACGGTTTCTCTATTTCCCACTCTTCAAAATCTTTACCTCTACAATTTCTCTTCACTCTGCTCTCAGAATTCTCTCAAGACTACATTGTAAGTGCTCTCTCATGACTTGTAAATTCATTGGGTATGGTTTTTAAAAAATCCATAAAATCCATAACAAGCCGGGCGGTGGTGGTGCACGCCTTTAATCTCAGCACTCGAGAGGCAGAGGCAGATGGATCTCTGTGAGTTCGAGGCCAACCTGGTTTACAAACTGAGTTCCAGGACAGCCTGGGCTGTTACACAGAGAAACCCTGTCTCAAAAAAAAAAAAAAAAAAATAGATCTACTTTTTTAAAAAAAGGTATTTTTAAATAGCAACCACGTGGTTGGCAGCCATCTTGACTAAGGTTAAAGGGTACATGCCACGTGACTTCACCACCCTCTTAAGATGGCCACACAGTGTAAGGCACTAAGACAGTAGCCGTTGGATCAGGTGTGGGTTCACACGGGTCCGTGGAAAGAAGACACAGAGCACTCTAAGGATGATTTTTAGACTTTTCCAGCTGCAGGGGGATCAGCCTCGGGTGAACTGACTCACTGTTGCTTAGGGCCTTTTTATTGTGATGCAATGCACACTTTTCCCGAGTCAATTCCGTACACCAACACCTCTTGTCTGAGCTCCCCAAAGAGGCAATGCCAATGCGAATTCTCTGTTAGGAGACTCCTCCCCCAGCCAAGTTCTGCACACGCTTTGCACCCTTAGGAAACGCCCAAGATCTACCCGTTTCAAGCGGAAGGCACCGGACACAAAAGGGAGCACCCACGAAAGGGAGCACCCACAAAAGGGAGCACCCACGAAAGGCAGATTAAAGCCTGGTGCTACCACTCGGGAATCAAAGCAGCCCTCCAGGCCCTCTCCCTACAAGTAGCTATAAAGCTTTCCAGTCCTACTGAGCTCTCTGAAATCATTGCATCTCCTTTTAGACTAAGGAGACAACAGCAGGTCTCCAAAATATTTTGGATTAGGATGGAATTTTATATCATGATTGTTAATATTCTGACCCTCACCTTGAAATCCCGCCCCTTGGTGCTGCCCTGCATCCTGATGTAAAAAACCTCATTTTAAGGAAAATTCCTCCCCTTCCTCTCTCTCTTCTGCTTTTCCTCTCATGAGGTGTGCACCTCCCCTTCTCTCTCTCTCTCTCTCTCTCTCTCTCTCTCTCTCTCTCTCTCTCTCTCTCTCTCTCTTTCTGCACAGATGCAGCGTCTGGGTTGTGAATGTCCACCTGCCGCTCACCATCATGTCTGCATGGCGCGGGTTGACCGCCAGCCCGCCACTGCATCTTCCCAGCATGCCAGCCACAGCATCATCTTCCCAGCATGCCAGCCACTGCATCTTCCCAGCATGCCAGCCACTGCATCTTCCCAGCATGCCAGCCACTGCATCATCTTCCCAGCATGCCAGCCACTGCATCTTCCCAGCATGCCAGCCACTGCATCTTCCCAGCATGCCAGCATGTTTCCCTCCACATGTGGATACCTTCGGGGTTCCCGTGCATAATCCATAACAATGATAAATTCCTAAAGTTATAAAGGTCTATTCAGTTAACAAAAAAATGACTTGAAGATGTATGTCTATCTACTAACTGCTCAACTCCAGGCTTCTAGATATATTTGATGAATAAGATTTATAAATTCCTGAGATCTACTCAGGTTCACAGCAGTATTTGTCTAGCTTCTTTATCTTTGCTCCATTTGTTAAACTTTAGCTATTTGGATAAACTAAGTCATACAAAAATTACTGTAATATTCTATAATGGTATGCTATAAAAAGATCAGGAAATTTCCCAGTTTCTGTATGGACTGCATTTATGGTTTAAAGTTTTCTGTATTTGTGGGTTGATCTTTTATTTTTATGCTAAAGGATCTTCAATTAAATCTTCAACTCAAATTTTTAAGTCTCAAACTTAACCGGGATAAAGCTGTAAGATCCTAATCTTATAAACGCCACTAACTTGCAAAGTGTTATGTAATTCATTTAGCAACAAGCTTTATTTTGACTCCTGTATGTGTTTAAGGTTAAGCCTAAAGCAAGTAACTAACTCAAGTATACTTAACTCTGAGGTCCTCAAACTCCTCAGAGACCTGCTGAATATGGCATTTAAAGTGTTTAATGAAAAAGCTTCCCATGGTAGACAGAGATCCCAGATCCTCGCAGGAACCCCAAGGTCTGTGGTGGTAATCTAATTGTACTGAAATATTATTTTGATTGTATGTTAATAAATAAAGTTGTCCGGGGGTCAGAGCTATTAGAGCCATAGCAAGAGTGTGGCGGTGGTGACACATGCCTTTAATCCCATAGATATCTGTGTTCAGGGATATAGCCAGCATTGGAGACATATGCCTTTAAGACCTAGGGGGCTGTACCTTCAGACAGTGACGAGGCAGTCATGTGTTTGGGTTTACAACCAATGAGAAGGCAGAACAACATACTATAAAAAAAGAACAGACAGGAAGTAGCTCTCTTTCGCGAAGCTGGGACAGCAGGAGGAAGGGTGAGATTTTAGCTCTGAGCTCTGACCTCTCGGCTTTCTCTTTTACATTGTTTCTGTGTTTCTTATTTAATAAGATGGTTGGTTACATCGACAAAGGTCTCCTTGAAGATAGATGGATCCCAATCACCCACCTGAATTGTGGTAAGCTAGGCACTGGGAAAAACTGCGCCATATATCACCTGCTGCTGGGGCTCTGTCCAAGCTGTGGACACTGTTGGGGTGACTACTCTGCTCTGCCTGGTCACAGTATGGGCAGTCAGTCCCCCAAGGACTAAATCAGAGCTGCTGGGTCTGGCAGCTGAAGTCCGATGCTGCTCTGTGTGGCCACCAAAGATTAAATGCTGTCTCTATGACGGCCAGAAGACCTCCAACTGTGGCCTCCACTGAAGCCCTGGAATCCATGGGAGCCTAGGGCAACCGTCTAGGTATTGGGTCTCTTGTGGCTGTATTGATGTACTGGCCATTTGGAGTACACTTCCTGCGATAATTTATCCTTCTCAGATCTCTGGTGCTATTGGCTGACTGTAGCTTTGTCAGCTTAACATTGGCGGGCAAACCAGCTCCCTATCCAAGGCTACAGCTGCTTTCTCTTCATAAGTAAAAATCAGGCCTCAGGCCTCACTTCCTAGGTACCAGATCACCAGCTGTGAAACACAGTTTACCTTGCTACCAGACTCAGAAAGGAGATAAACTCACGGATTCTTTTAACCCAGAAACATTTTTGGGTTCCCAAACTTAAAAGGTGTGACTTGAAAGAGGATGACTCAGAGGCGCGGGTGTCCTGCCTTTTCTACCACGCGTATTTCAGTACAGATTGCAAACACTGATAATGCTAACAATCTAAAACTTCTATCTCTTTTTATAAACTTGAAGAATGCCTATAAGCTTCGGGGCAGCGACTTGGATCCACCTCTTGCCGTTCAAATGAATTGCAGATAAGGACTGTCAATCAACAGCCTGTTCGCCCACCTGCCTATTCTACATATTCCTGAGAGTGGGATCTCTCTCTCTCTCTCTCTCTCTCCTCCCTCCCTCCCTCTCCCTCCCTCTTTCTCCAGGTCTTGGGACTCCCTTCTCCCTACTACCAGGACCAAGGACCCGAAAGCTTCAAGTGTACACCCAAGATGAATGTTTCCTGTAAACTCCTTAACTCTACCTCTGTCCCTAGTCTGTCTGTCCCAGCAGGGTTCAGATCATCTGCAGACTGCTCCAAAACTGGCCAGCCCCAGGTGGACCCTCAGATCAGCGCCCCAGGCAGCTGCCCTTCCCTCTCTAATCCTGCCATTCTGGCTACACTGGTTCTTTTACCTTTTTTCTTTTCTTTTTTTTTCCCACCCCTTTTCCCTTTTTCCCTCTTGGTCTCCTCCCTCCTTCTCACATGGCCCAGCTCAGTCTGCTGGCCTGTCTGCTCTGGACTCTCCCAGATGTCTCTGCCTCTGGCTATGCTCTCCCTTTTATCTACAATAAACTTTCTCCTCTACCATACCTAGGAGCAGTCATGTCCTTTTTATTTATTTTTCATTCACCAAGGTTGTTCTTTCACACACACACACACACACACACACACACACACACACACACACACAGTGGGACAGGGTCTTGCTATGCACCCTGGCTAGCCTCAAACTCATACTAATTCTCCTGCCTCAGCCTCCCAAGTGCAGGGATCTCAGGCATGTACCATTACGCTAGCTAATTTTTAAATAAAATTACCTGATTTTTAAATATTGGTTCCATTTTTTTCTGTTTATCATTGTTGCTTAAACAGTGCACTGGGCGGCGGCCATGCCAGCGGAGGAGAGTGCTGGTCGGAAGAATCACAAGCCATAGTTACCTTTTTAGAGCTTTATTGGTGGGGGGGGGGGAGAGGATAGGTGGAAGGAGAGAGCAGAAAGAGAAGGGGGGCGCACAGAGGGCCCACCCGCTTTTTAGGCTGGGACGCCGTCGCAGCATGGTGACGTAATTAAGGACAGAATCCTTACAATCATTATTATTATTGCCATGGCTTTTTGAAACAGGGTGTTATGGAGCCCAAGCTGGTCTCACGTTCACTCTTATAGCTGAGGCTAGCCCTCTTCCTCCCCCTGCCAAGTGCTGAGACTACGCATGCTCCAGCACACCTGGCTTGGGTTCTGCTACTTCTCGGGTGTTGAGTGCGTTCTGCTTCCGTTGTGGCTTAGCCAGGAGGAGCCAGGCCTGGCCCTTTTGTGCCCCTCCCTCTAAACACACAAGCACAGACACGACCCACCTCCCCTTCATAGCGCCAGGCTGAGAACACCGAAAATGCCCAATAAAGAAGTGTTTTTGGCATGAATGAAGAGTCTAAAGGGCTTTTCCTTTCAACAATTATGGCCCAATAAATTATACTGGCCTTGCCTCCTGAAGAGAAAGGCCACACCAAGGCCTCCACAGCTGGCGAAGCTGCCAGAGCGCAGCTGCTGGGCAACCTTGGCCCCCTTGGGCTGTCTACCTGGATCTGGGTTTAACAGCTTGGCCTGCAGTTTTATGGCCTGAACCACCAGGCTCAGCAGTGTGTGTTCTTTGTCCGCACACTGGTGCCAAGTGTTGTGAGAACTGGCTGTGAGGACTCACACAGCTCTGGGAGCCATGCAAACAGGGAGGGGGTGTCTGTCCCCCAGGCTGTGAGGCCAGGGGACCTGTCTGCAAAAGGAATCCTGTCTGGACCAAGAACAAGGAGACAGAAGTGGCCAGGCGTGGTGGTGAATGCGTGTAGTCTCAACTGCTTGGGAGGCTGAAACAGGAATTGACTGAGTCTGGAGCTGGAGGCCAGGATGGGCACACACCAAAACTACATCATAAAGTATACATAGGAAATATAGATAAATATTTCATATAGATGTCTATACCTCTATACAAAATAAAAATAAAAAGATCTGGGTATGTGGCTCAGTTGGTAGAGCGTTTGCCTGGCACCCAGGAAGCCCTACAGTACAACACAACCCTTGAATGGTTTGCACATCTGTAATCCAACACGTGGGAAACTAGGCAGAAAGATCAGAAGTTCAAGGTCATCTTCAACTACAGAGTGAGTTCCTGAGACCCTGTAGAAAAATGAAGTTAATTAACTAGTTAGTTAATTTACTAGTTGGTTAGTGGCATAAAGCCCCGGTGCTAGAATGAAGATTGAGGTTAGAAATGGAGTCATAGAGTGAGCTTTGGGGTTGCCACTGAGCTGGACAAAACTGGACAAAGCTGGGAGAGAGGACCTACACTCAGATTTGCTTTCTCTAGCTCTGAGTGCTGTGTGGTCCTGAAAGAATGCAAGAGTCCATCAAATTCAAGACTTCAGAGCTGGGGTTACATATCTTAACAGCCTAAGAAATGTAGTGTCCAAACAAGGGACAGAGGGTTGGAGGCTTCTGTGGGTGGGGTTAGCAGGTCCCTGGCTTGCTGAATGCTCATTCCCTTTTTGGGTTACGAAGTCATTGATGCACAACTGTAAACAGAGCTCACGGCAGTGGTGTTGCTATGGTTTACAAGCCCCACTCTGGGGGATCACTCTATAGATAGTAATATCTGTAGGTTCCTGTGTTGTAAATATGCCAGTGAGAGCTGATCTCACACTACCCAGAACATAGTCCTGAACGCATCATTGGGAAGACATTGCCGTCAGCCAGTGAGAGTCTGTCCTGTTCTCCCCACTCCGGGTTTTTCTTGGCTTGTTTTTTCAGTGCTGGTGACTGAACCCAGGCTAGCATGTCCGGCTAGAATGCTACCAACTGAGCTACATGTCTGCGCCCTAAGGTTTCAGTTTTGTCTGTTATATTGTCTAGGCTGGTGTTTGTGTATGTGTTCTCTACGTGTGTGTGTGTGTGTGTGTGTGTGTGTGTGTGTGTGTGTAAGAGAGAGAGAGAGGGAGAGAGAGAGAGAGAGAGAGAGAGAGAGAGAGAGAGAGAGAGAGAGAGAGCTTGTAGAGACCAGAGGTCAACATCAGGTGTATTGTGCGCTCACCACCTACTTTATCTTTCTTACATTTTTTTGTTTACTAATTTTGTGTGTGACTGTCCTTATCCCCTGTGCTCACCTGGATGCCATGACACACCTGTGGAGATCAGAAGACATTTCCGTGTTCTTTCCTTCTACCATGTAGGTCCTGGGGATCAAACGTGGACTGTTAAGCTTGGCATCGAGTGCCTTTACCCACTGAGCCATCTAGCTGACTGTCCTTCCAACTTTTCTCTTTTTTTTTTTTTTGAGGATCGAACCCGGGGCCTTGTGCTTGCTAGGCAAGTGCTCTACCACTGAGCTAAATCCCCAACCCCCCCCCCCCCTTTTTGAGACAAGTTCTCTCACTGAATCTGGAGGTCAACAGCTGGCTGGAGTGGCTGGCCAGTGATCCCAGGATCTTGTCTCCACTACCTGCACTGGGGTTACAGCTACACATATTGCCACAGCAGCTTTTCCTACAGGTACTAGGGAATCTCCAGTCAGGTCGTTAAGTCTGCACAGGAAGAACTTTCTCCAGAGAGCCATCTCCTCAGTGGCCTAGATTGGTCCTGAGCGAATGGACTCACCTGGTCCTTCTGCCTTATCTCCTGAGTAGCTAGAACAAGCTTGCACAAGTTCTGTATTGCTGTATTTTTGAAGACAGCTAAGCTCATTAGCAAGAATACCATACCCTGTCTCTAGGAGGCTCGTTATCTCCAGGAAGCCAACGACTATCGCTTGGAAGCCTGAGGTAGGGGGACTGAGAGTTCTGGGCCAGCCTGGGCAATATAGCAGTGTCCAAAAGAATATGAAAAAATAATTCCAAAAAGTAGTGAAAGAATGTAAGAATTCCCCTAGTGAAGAAGTATTTGTGTGTGTTGTGAGGGGATGTTGTGATTATGGCGGCTTCTGAGACGCTGTCTCGTGTATCCCAGGCTAGCTTCTGTCTACACAGCTAAGGAGGACCTTGAACTTCTCATCACAAGTGTTGGGATCACAGGTGTGCACCACCATCTCTGTTGTTGTTCTGTTGCTGTGAAGAGACACCAAGACCAAGGCAAATCGTAGAAGGAAGAGTGTATTGGTGCTTAGAGTATCCAAGGGTGAGTCTCCGGCCATCATGGCGGGAGCGTGGCAGCAGGCGGGCAGCTATGGCCCCGGGGCAGCAGAGAGAGCTCCCATCTGATCCACAGGCAGGAGGCACAGGGGTAACTGGGAATGACGGTGTGGGCTTTTGAAGGCCCCAAACTCACCCTCAATGACCTTCCTCCAACAGGGCTTTCCTGTGCCTTCACTGCAGAGGAAGATTCCAGCACCCTTTACTCCTGGGTCCTTCCAGACTCCCAGACCACGAGGCTGATGCTTTCAAGTTCTGCTGCCTGCTCGGCAAGGGATCTGGAACTCTGCTTAACTGACATCTGCATAAGCTTTGCTTTCTTGCTGCTCTCTATGGAGATGGTTCCTTGGGCCTTTCCTTTGCAGGATCAGCTGGGTGGGGACCAGCCCCTAGGACACCAGTCCCGTCATTCTAGTTCTCCTCAGGTCTTTCAGGAAAGCCTTGGCACCGACATTAGTTTCCTGGCGCTCCAGCTGTACATTTCTTTTGCTCCACTTGCTCTTTTACATTCTTGTCCTGCATAAGACGGATCACTAATTACACATGACAGAGTCGATACTAGACCGTCTTCAAATCTCCTCTTCCAACAAAGTTTAGTCCAAGATTTAGCCCCAGACAGATTCTTAGGACAAGGGTAAAAAGCATCCACACTCTGCCAAACTGTTGCAAGAATGACTCTCTCCCAGCTGCTAACGTCCTTTCCCTCTCAGCCTCTCGAGCCCCACAGTCCACATCGCTCTCGGCACCACTGTCTACCAAGCTCCTGCTAGATGTCCCATTAAACCCCACTTACAGCATCCAACCTTTCCTAGTCCAAAGTGCCCAGGTCTTCCACATTCCTGCAAAAAACAAAAACAACGGCAGCCGGTGGTGGCGCACGCCTTTGATCCCAGCACTGGGAGGCAGAACCAGGTGGATCTCTGTGAGTTTGAGGCCAGCCTGGTCTACAGAACGAGATCCAGGACAGGCACCGAAGCAACACAGAGAAACCCTGTCTTGAAAAACGAAACAAAAACAACACAAGTAGCCTGATGAGTCCTGTCTCAGCAATGATGCTGTGGCTGGTACCAACTTCTGTCTCAGTTCCTTTTCTATCGCCACGACAGAACACCATGACCACGGGAACTTATAGAAGAAAGTGTTTAATGGAAATGTACAGTTTCAGAGAGTGAGTCTGCGACCATCAAGGCAGGCAGCATGGCACAGTGGCCCTTCTGAACCACAAGCATGAGACAGAAAGAGGCAGAGAGAGAAACCTAACTGGGAAGGGCATTGAGTGTCTTAGTTAGGGTTTCTGTTGCTGTGAAGAGACACCATGACCACAGCAACTCTTAGAAGGGAATCATTTAATTGGGGATGGCTTACAGTTTAGTCCATTATCATCATGGCGGGACATGGCAGCGTGCAGGCAGACATGGTGCTGGAGAAAAAGCTTAGAGTTCTACATCTAGATCCACAGGCAGCAGAAGCAACTGTGTGTCACACTGAGCGTAGCTTGACCTAAGGAGACCTCAAAGCCCACCCCACAGGGACACACTTCCTCCAACAGGACCATACCTGCTACAACAAAGCCACACCTCCTAACAGTGCCATTCCCTTGGGGTGGGGGTCATTCTCTTTCAAACCATCACAGCATGTACTTTTGAAACTTCAAAGACCAACCACACACACCTCCTCCAACAAGGCCACACATCCCAGCCCTTTCCAAACAGTTCCACCAAATGGGGACCAAGCGTTCAAATATGTGAGCCAATGGGGCCATTCTCATCCAAACCACCACACCACCATGCTTGGTTCCTCCTGCAGCGTTGAAAAGGAGACCCAGGGCCCTCCTCATGGCCCCCCAGTGCTCTCCCAGTGAGCTACAGCTCCAGGCAGCCCAGCATGCTTGATGCTGGTTTGTACCAGCCTGAGACACTCAAGCTGCAGTATGGCTCACCCAGTACAAAGCTCCACGTTTGATCCTCTTCCTGTTGCTATGAGGAAATTCCCTCACAAACCAACTTAAGAGAGGAAGGGCGTGTTTTGGCTCACAGTGCCAGGATGCAGTCCATAATGGCAGGAAAGCAGGATCTTGAGGCAGCTGGTCACATTGCATCCCTAGTCAAGACGAAGAAGGAAGCAATGAACCCCGCTCTCGGCTCTCTGTCTCCTCAGCTCTCTGTCTCCTCGTGTGCAGTTTAGGGAGTGGTGCTGCCCGCTGTGAGGGTTAGCTTTCCCACCTCAGTTAGCCTGCTCAAGATAATCCCTCACAGGTGTGTCTAGAAGCTTGTTTTGGCCAGGCAGTGGTGGCACATGCCTTTAGTTCCAGCACTCAGGAGGCAAAGGCAGGTGGATCTCTGTGAGTTCAAGGCCAGCCTGGTCTACAGAGCAAGTCCCAGGACAGGCTCCAAAGCTACACAGAGAAACCTTGTCTCAAAAAACTAAAAAGAAAAAAGAAAAACAGGCTTGTCTCTTAGGCCATTCTAGATCCTGTTGACAAAACTAATCACAACCCCCAACACCATATACATACAAAACAAACAAACAAACAAAAACAACAAATAAAAGAAAACACATGGAGTTAGTACGTAAGATTTATTTTTATTTGTCTATGTGTGCTGTGTGGGGGTGCTTGTGGAGGCTAGAAGAGAGCAGCAGATTCCCTGGAGCTAGAGTTATGGACAATTGTGAGCTGTCTGCCATGTGTGGAAAGAACTGAACCCCGGGTCCTCTGCAAGAGCAGCAAGTGCTATTAACATCTGAGCCATCTCTCCAGCCCTAAGCTCAGAAATACTTAAAAGAAGATCCAAGCTGGCTTGGTGATATGACCTTTAATCCCAGCACTCAGGAGGCAGAGGCAGGAGGATCTCTGTGAGTTCAAAGCCAGGCTGGAATACATAGAGGAAACCCTGTCTCAAAGAAAGACATAAAAAGGAAGGAAGAAAACAAGCAAGCAAACCCAAAGCATTGATGTTTTTTCTTTCTTTTTTAAAAATGTGCATTGTAAGTGTGAGGGTGTCAGAGCCCCTGGAACTGGAATTACAGACAGTTGTGAGCTGGGGCTTCTTAGAATTGAACCTCGGTCCCCTGGAAAAGCAACCAGTGCTCTCAACCACTGAGCCATCTCTCCAGCCCCCACACTGTGTTTTTCCATGTTGTTGTTGAACTATTTGTATATACTTGGTACGTTGAGTATTTATGATTGTTGTTTTATCTTCGGAGCTTGGACTCTATGTCTGTCCAAAAAAGCCCACCGGGTTTTTATCATAGCAGAGGTTGGGGTGAGGGGACTTCCGGGTTTAGAACCCTGACTGGGGGACATGTATCTAGGGGTATCTTGGTAAAAGGAAAATAAGTGTGTGCTAGGCTCAGGGGCATCAGGTGCTCTTATCTAACAGTTGGAATGTTTGGAATGTCAGGTACTTCCCCTTAGATGCTGGCCCTCCCTGGTTGGGGTCAGCTTATGGCTTTCCCTGGGTCTGGGTGGTACCTGCCAGTAAGCCTGTCGTGGCAGCTGGGTCTGGGCCCCTAAGTCAATCTTGGCAGCTGTGTGGTCCAGCTGTTTTGGGCCCCCCACAATTTCAGCCAGCAATTGTGACTCCACAGTTACCAACTTGCTTCTCTGGCAGTGGCCTGGCCACTCAGGTTGCAACCTGGCAGTAATTCTGTTTCCCCAGGCACCAGCTCTGTCACTACCACTAACATTAGCTTTAACTGAATCTCTATTGTTCTGTTTATAAATAAGACTTGAGAGTCAAAGGCTGGGGTGAAAACCTGCCAGCTCAGAGAGGTTGAGTAGCAACTAGCTGACCTTCCCTCCTTGCTGGCATCTCCCCAAAAACCTGTCCTTCTGCTCCTCCAAAATGAAAAAGCCTGCACCACTCCAGAGCCCTCCCTACTACTTCTGGTGCATCTCTCTATCTCTTCCAGATGCCCCCTGATGTCCTATGATGACTTTCCACAACCAGTTGCTAACTCAGCCGCCTGACACGAGGTTAATTTTATTTAATTGACAAAAATGCTAAGTTGGGTTTCACAGTGTGGTCGAATATCCCCTAAAATATGACGGTTCAAAGAATCTGCCTGTTGTACATCTTAGGCCTGTGACTTCTCTCAAATATGCAGTCAGGTTTGTCCTCCATCTCTCCTTATCTCTTTCCTTGCCCATCACCCTGAAAGTTATTAGGTGACTGCTGTGATCTGGAGCATCCTCCAAAGGTCCATGTGTTGAAGACTCGGTGCTACTGAGTGGTAGTGGGCACTTTTAAAGGGCAGGGCCCGGTGGAAAGAAGTTCTGTCACTGGTGGATGTACCCTTAAAGGCGTGCTGTGACCCTGCTTGCTCTCCGTCTCTCTGTTTCCTGCTGCCATGCAGTGAGTTTACCTTCTCTATCTTGTGCTCCAGCCATGATGCGCTCGGCCACCACAGGCCCAAAACAACAGGACAAGTGACCATTAGCTAAAACCACGAGCCAGAAAAGCACACCTTATCCTGGGCACCACCAAAGGGAGAAAATCAGAACAAAACCAAGAGTATGAGGAGAAATAACGGTAATTCTGTATCTTGCTGAGATATATGACTTGAGTCTAATCATAAAGGAATATGCTCCAAAATGATAGGTTGTAAAGTATTAATTAAAGGTTGTAAAGTATTAATTGTTTTAATTAATATTTCAAAAATATCAAGGACATGGGGATGAAAAACTATTCCACATGGAGAATAAAAAAAAATCTGACAATGGACGCAGCTGGTGATTTTGAGCCAGATCTGTGTGCTGTGAGGGACATTGTTAGGGCCATGGCACAGTGTGGATGGAGCCCGGGAGTCAGAGGGTATCAACACATCAGTGTGTTGTTCAGTCTGAAAGGTTGTGTTGTGGTTGTGTAGATAATGTCCCTGTGTAGCACTGGTCAGTAACGACTGTCAGATAAAAATATCTTTGTATTTGTACTTTTTTCTCTATTGGAGACAGGTCCTCATGTAGGCTAGGCTCAAACACTCTTTGTAGCCAAGAATGACCTTGAAATTCTGATCCTCCTGCTTCTACACCTCACTGGGGTTAAGGGCATGCTACACTGTGTCCAGTTTGTTTGTTGCTGGGGACCAAATCCAAGGCTTCACACATGCTAGGCAAGCACTGAGTCATGACCAGTCCGTGGATAGTACTTCCAATCTTTCTGTAAGTTTGTGCATCAAAACCCAGAGTCAAGTAATTGATTCAGATGTGTGATTTTTCAGTAAATATCATTCTAAGTTTATAAACACTTGAAACGTGTAAGAGAAATTAGGTTTACCATGTCTGACTGTTAATTGGTTAGACTTAGGAAAGGTACTTGAATGACTGGGAGACTATTCACAGCTGTCACAGTTAGAAAGGCAGGCTGACAGGCTGGAAGTGGTTAACCAACTGTATAAACGGGACCAAATTATTAGTTTAAAACTTGCAAGTAATTGCAAAAATGATCTAGACTTAGAAATACCATAGTTTTTGAATTGAATTTAAAAGTCTACTGACTGCTAACTTTTCAATACTAGAGAAAAATAGCTTTCTTTTCTTTGTAACAGATTCAACACACTTGTCTAGCATTGCTAGAGCATGAATTTTGAGCTTAGAATAAAAATTGAAATATAAAACACAATCTCTGACTAGCTAATCAATGCCAGAACATAACACACAGGCAACAATAACAAAACAGGACAGGTGCCCAGCACAGAGACTGTGTGGCATACCCTGTGCGTATGTCGGAGCCCCATCCAGAGGGAGATATAGGAGGCACAGTGAAAGATCCCAGCATACTAGCTTAGCCTAACGCCATTTCAAGTAAGGTCTGAAAAGCGCGGGGTGTCTACGGCCGGCCTCCTGGCCCCAGAAAAGGGTACTAAAGGTCAGAAAAACAGCTTGGAGCCAGACAGCAGGCGTGTCAAGCTCGGGGGAAAAACCACGAGCTGCCCTGAGTTTGAACCCGGCCTCATTTGAATCGTCCAATCAGAACCCTGTAAACCATGGGCTGCCCTGAGTTTGAACCCGCCCTCCTCGTGCTCCTGCTGCCCGACCCTATAAAAACCCTCCACTCCAGCCCGTGGGCGCGCCAGTCTCTTGAGCTTCTTGAGGGACTGTGTTGCCCCGGGTACCCGTGTTCCTGAATAAAGCCTCTTGCTGTTTGCATCTGACTCGTGGTCTCGTGTGATCTCTGGGCGAGGGTCTCTCCAGAGGGAAGACTGCCTTCGGGAGTCTTTCAACAGCAGTATTTGGCTTTAACGGGACAGGGCAGTCAACTTCCCTGCAGCTCAACGGTAGAATGTTAACCTGGCATACAGGAGGCCCAAGCCCATGTCTGTGTACAGGCCAGCAACATGCCTCAGTAGGAAAAGGTGCTCACAGGCAAGCCTGAGAACCTGAGTACAATCCCCAGGAGCCAAAAGGTAGAAGGAGGGAACTGACTCCTATAAATTGTCCTCTGACCCCTCCATGCTTGCTGTAGTACACACACATGCATGAGCATGCTCACACAGACAGACAGACAGACAGACAGACAGACAGACAGACACACACACACACACACACACACACACACACACACTTTTATTTGAAATGTCTATGTGCCAGGCCAGGCACAAGGGTAAACACCTTTAATTCCAGCACTCTGGAAACAGAAGCAGGCAAAATTCTGTGAGTTTGAAGCTAGTCTAGTCTATAGATTGAGTTCTAGGCCAGCCTAATTTATGTAGCAAGTTCTAGGACAGCCTGGTCTACAGAGTGAGTTCTAGGCCAGCCTGGTCTACAGAGTGAGTTCTAGGACAGCCTGGTCTACATAGTGAGTTCCAGGACAGCCTGGTCTACATAGTGAGTTCCAGGACAGCCTGGTCTACATAGTGAGTTCTAGGTCAACCAGGGCTACATAGTGAGACCCTGTCTCAAACAAAGGAAAAGTCATATTAAAATCTGTGTGCATGTCAACCGTGTGCTTTCTTGTAAAAGACAAACGGATGCCTTGTCTCCTTGTCTGTCTCCAATATTCAGAACAAGACCAGAGCCACCAGAGACTATCAGAAACTTTCATGACAGGCCACGGCTCTGGAATCTTCAGGGAGGGTAGACCGTGTCTGTCCACAGAGAACCAGCAGGTAGACTCACTGGAAGCTCACTGCCGACTTTGCCAAGGCTGAGGAAGGGAAGCTGCCCTGACAGGCAAGAGAGAACCATAGGTGAAAGCAATAAAAGCAGAAGGGTCAGGCACAGCGTGGGCATCGGGAAATGGGGCAGGGGTCAAAACCACTCTCTCCCCTGCGCCTGCCCACCACCAAGCACGTGTTTCATCCGTCTTCTCTTCTGTACCAGTCCCTGCTGTGATCACGTGGGAAACAGACGGTTCCTGGGTTTGTCCTGTTCTTGTTCGGGTGACAAAGCGTCACAAGGGCTGGCGGCATGACTCCGTTGGAAGTACAAAGCCTGGGCCAGGCCAGCGGCGTGACGGCACTTGCGGCAGAGCTCACCACTGCACTGTGAGGGTGGAAGCAAGGGGATCAGAAGTTCAAGGTCATTCTTGGTTACGTTAGGAGTTTGAGGCTAACCTAGGCTGTAAGAAAATCCTGTGTCAAAACAAAACCAAGAAAAAAGTGAAATCCGTTAATAAATGGTATGGCTCATTCTAAGGAGATGGGCGGGCACGCTGGAGGAAAGAGCAGGTCATGAGAGACAGAGAACGTTCTAGAATATGAGGGGGAGCTGGCTGTAGTGTTAAATCTTAGAGTAAGAACAGGCTTCATGGGGAGAGGGAGAGACGCTTGGACAAGCTTTGAAGGTGGCCCTGCCCAAGCAGGCAAAGGGCATGGGGCCTGGTCCTCAGCATCCGTGTGATGGGTGGACCACCGTGCGCTCTTTCTGACCTGAAGTGGGAGAGGGAGGCTATGACCACCAGAGCACTTCTCACTTGGAACTCAGGTGACAGGTTGGCAGAGAGATGAAAACAAATGAAAGGTCACAGGGGGCAACATCAACAAATCACCAGCCACAGAGACAAAGAGCCCAAGTGGCCACCACATCTAGAGGCAAGTGGAGCATGTCCATGTGCCGACACACTGCCATAGCCTGAGCAGCTGGCAGGGAAAGCGAACGACAGGAAATATGGCTCCTTAAGCAAGCCTAGCTTTCCGACTCAGTAAGTATGGACCGCACAGGTCAGGTCTGTGCTGAGAGAGAGGGGAGGATGTGCCTTTACTTTCAACCATTGTTAGAAGAGAAATCTATTGCTTCCAGGCACATTTACAAAGTTCTGGAAACAGCTATCCAGTACAGTCTCCCCATGGGAACTGGAAATGTAAAAGGCTCTAAAGAGAGCTTCATTGCAGGAGGGTCAGGCGGGGCGGCAGTCCAGCCCCAGTGATTTCTGACAACAGGGTTGACTCCTCACTCAGACTCTGTGTATCCGAGTTGGCTGGGGCTGCTGTGACGCCTCGTCATTATGGGGCCCAGACTGGGGAGCAGCTGTCGTCTACACACAGCCAGTCGCCATGACAAAGGGAGAGGGACCTTGGAAGCTTCTTGCTAGCACACTGAAAGGCTTCAGCACAGACGCGTACACTTCAGTTGTGCCTGGGTGACAGGATCAGGGGGACTGATCCCAGGATTCCTGTGGATACCAAAATCCTCATAAAACAGTCACTGCCTAGGATCTGTGTGCATCTTCCTGCATGCTTTAGATGGTTTAAAAATGTACCTTTATTATTATTTTTTTTTACATATTTATGTGCACATCTGTGTGGAAATCAGAAGACAACTTGCAGGAGTCGGTTCTCTTCTACTTTGTGGGTTCTGGGAATCAAACTCAGGTTGTCAGCTTAGGGACAAGTGCCTTGGCCAGCTGAGGCATCTCTCCAACCCTAGGTCATTTTTTAGATTAATTCTGCGTAAACAGCTGTATTACATTGTTTAGGTAATAGCAACGAAAAGATAAATCCAAATATGGTTAATAGAGATGCAATTTTGGCTTCAATATGTTTTTTCTCTAAAGCTGGTTGAGTCTTCGGGTGCAGAAGCCTGTGGGTACAGAGGGCCGCCTGCCACTTTGAACTCATTGGTCAGCAGGCGTGGCACAGCTCTGACTACACCCAAGAGAACCAAACCCAGATTTCTAACACTGACCAGGAAGCAGAGAGCTGAAAGGATGGTACAGACAACACCAGAACCTTCCAGAGCTCACTGCATGCAGACAACTGCAAACTAACCAGCCAATCAGAACTCGGCACACAGCATGTCCACGTCATTGTCATGCTGTCCCTGAGAAGCAATGTACTCTCTGGTACCTATGAACGGAGAAACACAATGCAGCAGTGTGGTTGAGCCTGTCACAAAGACACCTCCGAGTGGGAGAGCACACGGAAGGGCAGACTCTCCAGTTGTGAAAAGGGACAAAAGCGTACCAGCTGCCTTCTAGCTCATTCAGGAGAAAGTCCCTGGCACACAACCACAAATACCCGAGACTCCCCAGTGCCAGGATGAGCAGGAGGGCAGCATCCCGAAAGCCGAGAGGTAATATCTCCAGAGAGGGCACAGGCCTGGAGGGCACCCGGCAGATCTGGTCCTCAAGCAGCAGGCTGTCTGTCCAGGCAGAGGGTGCGCCCAGCGCTCACAGGATTCAGCTGAGAGTCACCTGCTGGGAAGGCCTCCCACTTGAAACACGCCCACCGGCAGCCCCTCAGTAGTCGCCATGGACCCAGCTTACCCACCTCAGTCACTAGCAACTGTGGCCTTCTTGGCATCCGAGGCTTGTGTCCAGGACCCAAGACTTGAGAAGCACTCCATAATGGTTTGTTCAGTGATTCAAACAGAGAGAGGGGGCTAGAGATGTAGCCCATTGGTAGTGCGTGCTTAGCATGCATGAGGCCCTGGGCTCCATCCTCAGCACCCTTCAGCCCCGGGAATGGCAGTGCAGGTCTGCAATCCCAGCACTGGGGGGTGGGATCAAGAGGGTCAGAAGTTCAAGGACATCCTCATCTATATAGCAAGTTCTAGGCACATCTGAGATATTGGAGACCCACCCCCACCCCCAACACCACACAAAGAGTCAAAGCAGGAAGCAATACGAAAGCAGATCTCTGGATGTGGTGGTACACCCTCTACAGCCCAGCACTAGGGAGGCAGAGATAGGAGGGTTTCCGTGAGTTCGAGGCCACCCTGGTCTACACAGAGAGTGCCAGACCATCTACATAGTGAAAATCTGTCAAAAAGAAGGTGGAGGAGGAGGAGGAGGAAGAGGAGGAGGAAGGTAGGAAGCGGGGAGGAAGGGGGAAAAAGAAATCAAGCAAAGAATGATATAATTTCTCAGAAACCCAAACCATACTTAGTACCCTGGAAGGGCCCGGGATAGAGAGCAACACAAGGCACCTGGGCCACCCCTGTCACTCGTGCAGAAAGGCACAAAACGTGCTGCGGATGTTTAAAGCTGAGAGCGGAGGCGGAGGCAAGGCTACTGAGGGAGGGTAGCCTGGGGATCTGCTATGGGACAGCAGTGGCATTCCAGGTCGGTGAGCTGGACCGAGGAGAGGAGAGGGTGCCCCTCACAGGAAACCTGCAGCCCCCTGGAACCCACAGCTTGAATGTCTGGAGTGTGAGGAAAGCAGAGGTCGCCCTGGGCCAACAGCAGGGTGACCCCTTCTCCATCAGAATTATAACTGTGTGACCCGTGGAAATGACTCAGACCCGGGGCCCAGCCACTGCCACCCCGGCACAGTCACTGAGCTGCTGTCCTCACGCAACAACAGAGTTCCAAAGGACAGATGTAAGCCAAAGCTGTCAAGAGGCTTCTTCCTCCCCTCCCCCCAACATCAGAGACCCAGGGAGGCAGCACAGGCCGGAGTCAGACAGAAACGCCTGACGACGCTTTCAGAGTCTGGAAGTTTTCACACTTCAGTCTTCCACACGGTGACTGGTAAGCCAGGCCTTTAATCCCAGCACTCTGGAGGCAAAAGGAAGCAGGTCTCTGTGAGTTTGAGGCCAGCCTGGTCTACATGGTGAGTTCCAGGATGGCCAGAGTTACACAGAGAAACCCTGCCTCAAAAAAAAGAAATGAAGCAAAAATAGGGACTAGTGGACCTGGAGATATGGCTCAGTGATTAAGAGCATTTGCTGTTCTTGCAGAAGACAAGCACCCATATCAAATGGCTCACAACAACCTGTAATTCCAATTCCAGGGGGTCCAGCACCCTCTTCTGACCTCCAAGGGCAGTGCACACATGTGGTACATATACAGACAAGTAGGTACACATACATACACATAAAAATACACATATACAGACAAGCAAGCATACATACACACACATAAATGAAAATTTAAAACCTGGTAGGTTTTAAATGAAAAGACTGGCAAGATTTAAAAAGACAAAAACAAACAAACAAAACCACACACACACACATACACACACACACATACACACACACACACACACACACACACACACACACACACACACACAGAGTCTTTTATATCCCAAGCTGATCTGGAACTCACTATGAGCCAAGAATAACATCAAACTTCTGGTTTTCAGGTCTCCAACTTCAGAGTGACGTGATTACAATGTATACTACCATATCTGGTTGTGTAGTTCTAGGAATCGAACCCAGGACTTCATCCATGTTAGGCAATCTACCAACTGGGTCTCATTCCCAGCCTGGATTATAAACTTCTGTGTGTGTGGTATCAGAATTCACACAGGTCCTTATGAGTGTGTTCTTCAGAATGATTTATTTGTGTATTTATTTAGTTTTACATGTATGGGTGTTGACCTAGTTAATTTTCTATTGCCATGACAGGACACTATGACCAAGGCAACTTATGAAAGAAAATATTTAATTTGGGGGCTCACGGTTCCAGATAGTTAAAGTCCATGATCATCAAGGCAGAGAGCATGGCAGCAAGTAGCAGGCCTGGTGCTGGAGCAGTATCTAAGAGCTTTACATCCTGATACAAGAGTGGGGCAGCAAGAGCTAACCAGCAATAGTGCAGGCTTTTGACGTTTCAAAGCCCATCCCAGTGACTCATCTCCTCCAAAAAGGCCACGCCTCCTAATCCTTATCAAACAGTTCGACCAACTGAGGACCAAACATTCAAATATATGGAGACCATTCTCATTCAAACCAGCACAGGTGTGTTTTGCCTGCATGGATGTCTGTATACCACACACATGCAGTACCCAAAGAGTCCAGAAGAGGGTGCTAGGTGCCCTGGAACTGGAGTTGCAGATGTTTGTGAGCGCTATATATGGGTGCTAGAAACTGAACTTGGGTTCTTTGGAAGAGCAGCCCATGCCATTAACCACTTAGCCATCTCTCCAGCCCTCCAAGACTGCCTTATTTGCTACAATCACTTGTCAATTTGAGAGACACAGGTAAGGTTACCAGCCACTCAGACTGGCCAGACAATCTGATTTCAGGCAAGGGTCTCAAGTATTCATCTATTCAAATCTTACAGGACCACCAATGTGGACACCTGGAGGATGTTTGGCCTTGATACCCAGGTCTGCTGGCACTGTGGACACCTCATTTGAGAGGTGAACTATTGTGAGAGGCCAGGGAGCTAGGAGGAAATGGCACAGGCCTTGACTCCTTGGGCACGTTGAACATGAACATACCCCTGGCCTCCGTGGCCTGGTCATTCTGACCTCAGCATCCCAGACGAGTACTTCCCAGCTGTCAACAGTGCTTCTCCATGGGATCGAAGGCCCACTTCCCTGTGTCTCCTCACAGACCAGCTGTCTATACCTCTGGGAAGTAGCTGGACCTGAAAGTGTGTGTACTCTCTCCAAAACCCAGACCCCAAATCCATTCTCCATCTAAATAAAGCGACTTAACAAGCTTCCCTTCCTTTATAGAGGTTTCTCATCCAACTCAGCCATTTACCTGCCAAAACAATGCTCTATGGCAGCTAAGCAGAGTTGTGAAGTTCTCCACAAACTTGTGTATAATGGAAATTAAGCATCAGCAGCAGTGATGTAATTACGAAGTATATTCTACAGGAAAGGTTTCTGCTAGCATATTTAGACACTTCGGGTTTCATAGCACAAAACATTAATCCTGGACTAATTGAACACTTACATGGGGGTGGAGAGATGGCTCAGCGGTTAAGAGCACCAGCTGCTCTTCCAGAGGTCATGAGTTCAATTCCCAGCCACCACATGGTGGCTCACAACCATCCGTAATGAGATCTGGTGCTCTCTTAAGGCCTGCTGGCATTCATGTAGGCAGAACACTGTATAATAAATAAATAAATAAATCTTTTTAAAAAAAATAAAGAAACAGTCATATGATACAGAATAATCTTGTTTCCTATTCACTGGGTCATCATCCTCATCTTTCTGCGTAATTAGATTCATAAATTATAATTCCTAATGTCTTAAGTTCACAGGTAGATGGCCTCCCCCTGGGGTGAGCACCAAGGGGATTCAATGATGTAGGAGCAACTCCAGGCCAGGCCCTGAGCAGAGCAGAGGGCACACCTGAACACCACAGTCTCTGACTGGGCCGTCTTGAGTTGGCCCCAGAGAAAGTAACCCTAAGTGAAAACCAGGAATGTCATTTTCCAAAGGATACAGCATTTCAGCCCTTAGGAAGAGGACATGGGAGAGCAGAGAGTCCACTGTGCTGGACAGGAAGGATGCTGAGCAGGAAGCATCGTAGGGGAGTCACCATGAAGCTGTCTTCTGTTTACATGGACTAGTGATATAGTCTCTGGTTATACAGAGGCAGAGTTCCACGGTGTCCCAGGCTGACCTCACACTCATGGGAATCCTCCTGCCACAGCTTCTCCGGTGCCAGGATTACAGGCATAGTGAAGCATGTTATTATACCTGCTTCCATGACTAAGGACAACTGAGAGCGGCCTTTTCTGTAAGAACAGTGACACAATGTTTTCCTTTTGATTACACTCAAGTAGCAGCAAGTCCATTTCAGTAAACTGTTTTATTCACATTATCCTCTTAGATTTTCCTTCTCTTCCTTTCTTTCTCTTTTGGTTTTGGATGTTTTTTAAATAATTTCTTTTTAATTTTCATTGTATGTGTCTGGGTGCTCTGCCTGCATGCATGCCTGTGTACCACCTCCATGCCTCACGCCTGAGGAGGCCAGAAGGTGGTTGTGAGCTGCCATGTGGGGCTGGGAACAGAACCCAGGTCCCTGGAAAATGACCTTACATTAGAGCTGGCCCTCCACTCTTTCAGTGAGGTATCTTGTGCTGGAATTCTGGCTGGCTCAGAACTCACTATGTAGCCCAAGTTGGCCTGGAACTCACAACAGTCCTTCTGCCTCAGTTTCTCAAATTCTAGAATTACAGGCATGAGCCTCCATTTTTCTGTTTTGTCTTATTTTTGGTTTTGCTTATTTTTTCTCTAAATTTTTCACGCATTTGTTATTTATTATTTTATGTGTATGAGTGTTTTGCCTGCATGTACCTATGTGTAGCACATGTGTGCCTGCAGAGGTCAGAAGAGGGGCCCAGATCCCCTGGAACTGGAGTTAAGGATGGTTGTGAGCCACAGTGTAGGTGCTGGGAACTGAACCCGGGTCCTCTGTAAGAGCAGCAAGCACTCTGAACAGCTGAGCCTCTCCCCAGCCCCTGCCTCCCTGTCTACTGCCAGAGTTACAGGTGTGAAACATGACATCCAGCTTATGTGGTGTTTGAGGTCAATCGAACCCAAGGTTTCCTGAACTCCAGGCAAACACTGGACATCTCCAACCTGGTTTTGTTTTGTTTGAGGCAGGTCTTGTTCTGTAACACAACCTGGCCTCAAACTTGCAGTAATCCTCCTGCCTCAGCCTACTGAGTTCTGGGATTAAGTGTGTGGTATAACAACACTTCATCATCTTTGACCGTGTGTTTGACAGGTGTGGTAGCACACACTTGTAGCCTCAGTACCTTCGAGGTGAAGGCAAAAGGATCAGAAGTCCAAGATCACCCTTGGCGACATAACAAGTCTGTGACCAGCCTGGGCTACGTGAGACCCCATTTCAAAACAAAACAAAACCATTTTACAGGCTAACAAACTGTCGTTTGAGATTCAAACTCTGATGTTCTTGGTGCTCAGACTTTAGCCCATCCACTAGGTCATGTTACATCACGAGAGCAGAAGGAGGCAGAGGGAAGCAGAGGGGGAAGGAAGAGGAGGGAAAAATAAGGGGATGGAGAGAGACTTGGGGAGTGGATAGCGGGATGAAGGGGCAGAAGGCCGGTGTCTCTGAGATGGGTCCCTTGGAGAGACAGCTGCTCTGTTTAAGCGTAAGCGGGCTGGTACAACCCCTCAACTGATCACACAGAATGTTCACAGTAGGAAAATACAGAGGGAAAGGAACTGTGCTCTCTTGCCGCTACAGAGTTTCACTAGAGAGGGACTGCCAATCTATTGGTATAGGTTTGGTTTTCAACAACGAAGGCATTCTAGAGCTGAGCGTGGTGTTGCATGCCCATAATTCCAGCACTTGGAAAGCTGAAGCAGGAGAATCAGGAGTACAAGGCCAGCACTAGGCACACAGGAAGTTCAAGGCCAGCCTGGGCAACACTACACTCTATCTCATGAGCCCCATAAACAAACACGAATATGTAAGTAATTAAGTGGGACTATATGAGAGCTATACAAGGACCAAAGGCACAAATAGGCAAAAGAAATAAGAAGACATACCGTGTAAACTGTAGCCAAAAGAGCAGAAATGGCTGGGCAGTGGTGGCGCACACCTTTAATCCCAGCACTCAGCAGGAGGATCTCTGTGAATCTGAGTCCAGCCTGGTCTACAGAGTGAGTTCCAGGACAGCCAGAGCTACACAGAGAAACGCTGTCTCGAAGAAGAGAGAGAGAGAGAGAGAGAGAGAGAGAGAGAGAGAGAGAGAGAGAGAGAGAGCAGAATGCCTACCTAAGCACCAAAGTAGACTTCATAAGTGAAAGAGCCGCTGGAAGGAATGAAGATTTTATAACTATAGTTTTCAGTATAACAAGAAATCTAATAATTACAAATGCTGTCAACCTCCAACCTTCAACCAACATGCACTGACTATCTGAGGGAAATTGCCTCTGTACTGAATAGCTGCAGACTTTTAAAAATCAGTATTTCCGGGGCATGGAGAGATGGCTCAGAGGTTAAGAGCATGTACTGTTCTTGTAGAGGACTGAGTTCTGCTCCTAGCTCTCAAATCAGGTGACTCACAACTCCCTAGGACTCCAGCTCCAAGGGATCCAATACCTTCTTCCAGCCTCCACAGACACCTACATACTTAGAAACAATCAATGTCCCCTAAGTAATACAATATAGCTACAATCAGCATGGAGTTTCTATTCTGCTGTGTGTTAGAGTGATAAAGTAACTTACGGTATATAGGAGAACCCAGGGATACCTTATACCTTATACCTCAGCACTAGGCTGAGGCAGGAAAAGGTCGCTGGCTAGATAGAGTGAAACCGCGTCTAAAAGAAACAGAGAGCCTCCCTCCACCCTGGGTCCCCGTGACTGCCCGATGCCCCGTGGCTGACGCCCAAACTAATAAACGGCAAGGCTTCCCCTCTTCCCTCCAGGCAGACACTGTTTCTATTGTTTCCTTTTTCTTTTAAACTCTAATAAAACCATTTTAGAGTTTCTTTCTTTTTTAAATTTTCTTTTTCGGCCGGGCGTTGGTGGCGCACGCCTTTAATCCCAGCACTCGGGAGGCAGAGCCAGGCGGATCTCTGTGAGTTCGAGGCCAGCCTGGGCTACCAAGTGAGTCCCAGGAAAGGCGCAAAGCTACACAGAGAAACCCTGTCTCAAAAAACCAAAAAAAAAAAAAAAAATTTCTTTTTCAAGACAGGGTTTCTCTGTGTAGCCCTGGCTGTCCTGGATCTCACTCTGTAGACCAAACTGGCCTCGGACTCACAGAGATCCACCTGCCTCTGCCTCCTGAGTGCTGGGATTAAAGATGTGCGCCACCACTGCCCGGCTGAGAGTTTCTGGATAGATAAATAAACCAAGTAGAGAGGGAAGCTGAGTGCAGCTCATTGCATGCCTAAAGTTTTCACAGCATGCATGAAGCTCTGGACTCGTTCCCCACCATGCCTCTGAAGATAGAGGCAGAAGGATCAGAACTTTCAGGTCATCCCAGATTTTAAATAGTGAGTTTAAGAAGTTTGGACTACATGAGACTCTGTCTCAAGAAAGGCTATAAGGAAACAAGGGGGTGGGAGTGGAGACAGAAGCCGGATGTGATGATGCACCTTTAATGTCAGCACTCATGAGGTAGAGGCAGGTGGATCCCCGTGAGTTTGAAGCCAACCAGAGCTACATAGTAAGACCCTGTTTGGAAAAGAAAGAGGGAAAAGGGGAGGGAGAGGAGGAGGGAGGAAAGAAAGCACACAGGGAGGAGGATGTGCACGGGTTTATACATACACCATACCATTTTATGTAAAGGACCCAGGCATCTTGGGTTTGGGAATGAGAAGGGTACCAGAACTAGTCTCCCATGGCTACCCAGGGACAACTATAGTCATATGAACACCCAAGACAGAGCTCCATAGGACATGAAATGAAAATGGAGTAAAAGGAGAAATAGAAAACCCAACACTCTAGCCAAAGAGGTCCAAGTCATCTTTTTTTGAGGAGGGGGTGATGTTTGAGACAGAGTTTCTCTGTGTAGCCCTGACTTTCCTGGAACTCGCTCTGTAGATCAGGCTGGCCTCAAACTCAGAGATCCTCCTGCCTCTGCCTCCTGAGTGCTGGGATTAAAGGTGTGTGCCACCCCCCAGTGGTCCAGACTGACCAGGAGCTCAGCTACCACTTAGGCCCACAGCCGGGCCTTAGGTTGGCCCATCCTATTTGGTGAGGGTCCAGTGTGCCAGAAACCAGAGGCCTTGAACCAGACCAAGGACTCATGGCAATGAACACTTGCAAGTAAAGCTGATTGGACCAAAGGTCTACTGTGTGACGCACCAGGACTCCAGTGCCGCCAGGTGCTGGAGAGGTGGGGAAGGTGGAGGAATGAAGAGGGTTTTCTTGTTGCTGCTTGCTTACTAGCTTGCTTGCTTGGTTTGGTTTGAATTTTTTTTTTTAATTTTCTTTTAGAGGGGTTATGCAGGGGTGAGGAGCAGATATGGGGGATTGAGAGATGAGAGGAATTGGGGTGCATGATGTAAAATTCCCAAAGCACCAACATAGAAATTATGTTTAAAAAAGTGTATGCCACCACTACCTGGCTAGTCCTCTGCTACAAGCCACAAAAATATACAAAGTAGGATTTCAGCTGATTTATGACAAAGCTAATACCTGGAAGACGCCAGAGGTCAAGCTGAGGCTCAAGGAGCCTTGGTGATATCTGGCTTTTGATTATCAGCTGTTTCCTGCTATGAGTTTCTTATGTGCTATTGTAGTTTTTCCATCATTTATTGGGCACCTTATCCCCTCTACTAAAGGAATATTTAGATAACATTGTGTGCTGACAGCTATGCACAGCCAGAACCCCAGTTCAAGCCTCCCTGTAATTATCGTCTTTGGCAGCATCCGGCCAGGTCCATCCCCAGGTGGAGGAAAGTACCTTATCAGAGATACCTCTGTACTCTCTAAAAACAGACTTAAGCATCCAGGCTACCCGTTTGAGAAGGCCTGGCGGATGTGGCAATTAAGCTTAACTTCCTCCTTTCCCAAATCTTACCTCTGGTTCCAGATCTCCCTTTAACTATCACCAGAGGCATCTAGCTATACACAGGTTGCCTAGCGACCAAGCACACTTTCCCCCACCCAGCAGAAAAACTGCAGATAGCTTGGACAGATAGGAGCCACAGGAAAAAAGAAGGCAGTTTTATTTTCTCCCATTGACCTAGCAACTTATAGATTCTTAACATTTTCTACCAATCACGTTTAAGATTATAATTGAGCACATAAGATCCCTCTTCTTAGATATTACCCGAATTTAGCCTTTAGTTCATTAGTCACTTCCCTTTTGGGTTGCAAATGATAATTAACAATTACTGCCCCTCTGTGTGATTCTTATCACCCCTCCATTTGACCCTGGAAGCCTGACAATCACTGCCTGAGGAAACTCTTACCTGCCATTATGACCACACAGGAATTCAGGCCTGGTGACTTGGCTGGAGGGGAGGATTGTGATGGTTTGGATATATAACTGTAAAGCTAGAGACTGAATGGTGAATTAGAGTGAATGGACTACAGAGCGTGGTGTGCTGAGATTCTATTTTCTTGAAAATAGTCCTCACCCTTCCTAGTTCTCTCTCCTGAGCCCCTGGGATGTGTAATATTAAGGCTGGTCCCTCAAGAGTCCTCTGCTCTTTGGTGGCAAGAATGACAATACTGAAGATCCACAAAAGGCTGGAGTTCAACACTCAGATCAGCTGGGTGTGCTGAACACCTAACACCTTGGCACTCGGGACACTGAGGCAGGAGGATTAGGAATTTGAGGACACCTTGGGCTGATGAGACCCTCTGTCTGTTTCTATCTCTCACTCTCTCAAAAAATTATATAGCAAATAATAGGCACCTACTGGATACTCTCACAAAAACAGGATACTCTTACCTCTCCAGTGTATGTGGGACATTCTGCAGGATGCGGCCTACATTGAGCCATAAAGAGGTTTTCAATATATTTAAAAGGACTGAAATCATACATTCTCCTTTGATCACAATGAAATGAATGTTGTGCTCTATAGCAGAAGGAAATCAGAAGTATGTGGAAATTATACAGCCAGGGGGTCAAGGATGTCACCAGGGAAATTGGAAAACACTTTAAGATGAATAAAGTAAAAATCCAACAAGCCCCAAAGCCTGGAATGCAATAAGAGGGGTGCTCGGAGGAAAATGCATGCTGTAAGGGCCTAGGTAAAAAGATGAAAAGTGTCAGATTAGTAGCCCAGTAAGGGCTGAAGAGGTGGAGCACTCACTGCTCTTACAGAGGACTTGAACTTGGGCTCAGGAATGCAGAAGACTCAGGGTCAGTTTCCAGCACCACATGGTGGTTCATATGCATGCACCTGTTTTACTACAGTCCTAGGGCATCTGGTGCCCTCTTCTGGCCGTTGTGGGTGCCAGACACGAATATATAGTGCACATACATACAGACAGGCAAAACACTCAGACATATGAAAACAAATAAACAGATCTTTAGGAAAAAATGAAGCCAGTAAAAGGGTGGGTAAGATGACTTAGTAGTTAAGAGCACATACTGCTTTTCCACAGAACCCAAGGTCAGTTCCCAGCACCAGTATGGGACAGCTCACTATTGCCTTTAGCTCCAGCTCCAGGGATGCAGTCCTCTCTTCTGGCCTCAGAGGGCACTGTCCTCACAAACACATGCACACATAAAACTAAATCTTAGAAAGAACAGAAACCAATAAAGAGCTTGGTCTGGAAGCTTCTGTCTGTAATCCCAGTACTTGGAAGGTAGAGGCCTGAGCATCAGGAGTTCAAGTTCAGCCTCAGCTGTGTGGGGAGTTTGAGGCAAGCCTGAGAGAGTCTCTCTCAACAAAACAAAAGCAAAAATTGAAGAATCTGAACAAACACATAACCAGAGAGCAACTTAGTCCTCAAGAACCTCCCAAGAGCGTCTGAAGGGACAGCTCAGTGGTTAGGGGCACTTGCTGCTCTTCCAGGGGACCTAGGTTTGGTTCCCAGTACCAAAGTCAGGCAGCTCACAGTTGCCTATGACTCCAGCTCCCAGGTGATCCGATACCTTCTTTTGGCATCCAAGGGCAATGTATGCATACACATTAAACAATTACACAAATAAGCCAGGCGTGGTGGCGATCACCTTTAATACCAGCACTCCGGAGGCAGAGACAGGTAGATCTCTGTGAGTTCAAGGCCAGCCTGGTCTACAGAGCAAGTTCCAGTACAAGCCAGGGCTGTTATATAGAGAAACCTTGTCCTAGAAAACAAAACAAAACAACAACAATAATAAAAAATAAAAATAATTAATTAACCAATGAAGTATTAATTAATTAAAATTTTTAATTTTTTGGAGTTGTATCCATGCCAGTGGATGCCCACATGCTCCAGAAGAGAATTTGACGTTGCTGCTGCCATTATTGCTGTTATAGCAGTGGCAGCCACCACTGCTACTGTTTCTGGGATTACCATTTCATAATTGCTTACTACAGCTAGCACAGTGGAGACCCTGGCAGCAAAAGTAGCTACCACAGTTAGTTAATCTTCATTCTATTGGGCATAATAAATTTAATTCAATAGTTACATATATTTCGATTGGCTTTGAAAATTATAAATTTATAAACTCAAGTTCCATTTGCTTTTGGGATACCATCTTACAAGGACTCCAATTTGCAGTAAGGCTCATTAAGGAAGGGAATGGCTCAGTTGCCTGTAGCCTACTGGCTATGGGTGGGATAGGACCTCTGTGGGTCTTTTCTGTGTGCAAGCCCAGCGCCACTTTGAGATCTTTGGCAGCAGTTAACTCTACAACTCACACACGATTGAGCCTGTATGATAATGAGTATTCAGAGATGGGTAATGCCTGGGGGGCACTCACCAACCTAAGACAGAGCACCTGTGTGGCCTGGGCAGGTGTCTCCATGATGGGTAAGGTGACCTGCTGATGTTCCACGCAACCTAAGTCAGAAGCTCATTTTTTAGTAAAAGGGGGACCTGTAGGGCCCTGGCCCCCCATTTTGGGTAACTGTTGCCTTCCTTGCTGACCTTGATATCCTCCCTGCAATAATTCCCTCCTGGGTTCCACCCTCCTGAATGATTAAGGGAAGTTCCTTGTCTGTGTATCCTGCATATTGGGCGTTAACAGCTTAGATGCAAGATTACAAAACATCAGTAGTGAACTTCTGCTCTCTGGGGTTCTCCCATTGAGCTGTAAGCCTGTATTTAAGACCTCCTCCCTCCGTCAATAAACGACATTTGGCAAAATAATAATTAAAATAATAATAAATAAAAATACTTAATTAACTAATGAAGTATTAATTAGTTAATTAATTAATTAAAAAAGAAAGAACCTCCCATAAACCTAATGGAGTGATTCATGCCTATAATGAGCCCCGAACTAGAGGAGCTGAGGCAGGAGAAAGGCTGTGAGTTTCAGGCTGACCTAAGTTACAGTGGAGACTTTATTTAATAAAAAGATTTGCTTAGCTTATGTGAGGCCCTAGCTTCCGTAACCAAAGGTACTAGAAAAAACAAACAAACCTGAAAGGACTGTAGATCTAGATCAGTGGTAGAGTGCCTTGAAACAAATTCAGTTTAAAATAGGATCAAAAAGGCCCGGCGGTAGTGGCGCACACCTTTAATCCAGCACTCAGGAGACAGAGGCAGGCGGATCTCTGTGAGTTCGAGGCCAGCCTGGGCCACCGAGTGAGTTCCAGGAAAGGCACAAAGCTACACAGAGAAACCCTGTCTGGGGGAGGGGGGGAGGATCAAAAGACCCTGCAAAACAGAAACAGGCAAAAGGATGAATTTAGGAATCAAATTAATGAAAGAAGTAGGTGAGGTGATATTACTCATGCCTTAGAACACTGAAAGCCTTCGCAGGAAGGCCATATGTTCAAGGTTAACCTCAGCTATGTAGTGAGGCCCTGCCTCAAAACAAGAGGGAAGGGGGAGGGGGGAGGGAGAGGAGGGGGGAGGGAGGAGGGAGAGAGAGAGGAGGGAGGGAGGGAGGCAGAGAATACAAGAACTATAAAACATCATAGAGGGATGAGTGGGCTGGCAAGATGGCTCAGGTGAGTGAAGGTGCCTGCTGCCAAGTCTGCTGACCAGAGTTCTACCCCAGGAGCCACATGGTAGGAGAGACCTTACTTGTGAAAGCTGCCCTCTGACCTAGACACACACACACACACACACACACACACACACACACACACACACACACACACCATGTCACACTTTGATCACACACATGCACAATAACTGGATAAAGAAATGAAATGAAAAAATGAATGTGATTTTAAAGCCATTCTTTAAATGTATGCGCTCTTTGCCCTCCATGGATGCCAGTGCACCAGGCGGCTGCTCAGAGGCCGAAGAGGGTGAAGCTGAAGTCACAGGCGGCTGTGAGGCACCAGAGGAGGAGCAGTCGTCTTGGCTGCTGAGCCGTTTCTCCAGCCCCTTAAAAATTTTTTTTTTTTTTTTTAAGGTAAGTAAGCAAGAGGTGTGATGGTGTATGTCTTTAATCCTAGCACTGAGAAGGCAGAGGCAAGTGGATTTCTGTGAGTTCAAGGCCAGCCTGGGCTGCATAGTGGGAGGCAGAGACATCTAGTCTAACAAAAACAAAACAAAACGCTAAACTAATTTAAATTAGGAGTGTGGTGGTTTGAAAGAAAATGATCCCCAAGGAGAGTGTCACTATTAGGAGGTGTGGCCTTGTTGGAGTAGGTGTGCTCTTGTTGGAGGAAGTGTGTCACGGGGAGGTGGACTTTGAGGTCTTATATATGCTCAGCCACGCCCAGTGAGACAGAGCAATTTCTGTTGGCCTCCAAGTCCAGATGTACGAACTCTCAGCTCACCATGTCTGCCTGCATGCTGCCTTGCTTCCCACCGTGATGATAAGGGACTGAACCTCTGAACGGTAAGGCAGCCACCATGATGAAATGTTTTCCTTTATAAGAGTTGCTGTGGAGCCTGGTAGTAGTGGTGCAGGCCTTTAATCCCAGCACTCGGGAGGCAGGCGGGTAGATCTCTGTGAGTTCGAGGCCAGCCTGGTATATATAGAGCAAGTTCTAGGACAGCCAGGACTACACAGAGAAACCCTGTCTGTCTTGAAAGAAAAAAGAGTTGGGGTGGTCGTGGTGTCCTTCACAGCAATAGACACCCTGACTAAGACAGGGAGCAAAGGTGGATTTGGACAGATTTCCTCAACGAAGGCAAACAACTGGCCAGCAAGCACAGGAAATAAGTACAGCGAGCTCATCGTCATCAGGCAGCAGGAAACGTTATCAAAACCCCAGTGACC
Source organism: Peromyscus maniculatus bairdii (assembly GCF_049852395.1). Lineage (NCBI taxonomy): Eukaryota > Metazoa > Chordata > Mammalia > Rodentia > Cricetidae > Peromyscus > Peromyscus maniculatus. The sequence goes on along the minus strand of NC_134860.1, from coordinate 39,131,969 downwards.
GCTCACTGCACACGGATGTCTGTGATGGAAAGACGACTGTTAGCCCAGTGCAGGGCTGCACGATGATGAAATGATGTGCTGCTTGAGAAGAGAGTCTGCCGGACCCTCAAGCAGGTGAACAGGCTTTGGATGACACAGCATTCCCCAGGGAAATAGGAACACTGTACGCACAAATCTTTTTGTTTGTTTGTTTGGTTGGTTTTGTTTTTTTTTTTTTTTTTTGTTTTTTTTTTTTTTTTTTTTTTTTTTTGAGACAGGGTTTCTCTGTGTAGCTTTGCACCTTTCCTGGATCTCACTCAGTAGCCCAGGCTGGCCTTGAACTCACAGAGATCCGCCTGGCTCTGCCTCCCGCTTGCTGAGATTAAAGGTGTGCGCCACCACCGCCCGGCTACAAATCTTATGCATAAGGCTCATAGCACAGTCATTCACCACAGCTCCGTGCCGTGTTTGGTATAAAGAGTGTCCTTGGGCTTGCTCAGTGAGTAAAGGTACCTGCTGTCCAGGCTGATGGCCTGAGTTCAGTCCCCGGGATTCACATGGTGGAAGGAGAGAATGGACTCACAAATTTGTCTTCTGAGCTCCAGTGTTGGCATGAATACATGCACACACAGACACAACCAACTCTCTGTCTCTGTCTCTCTGTCTAGTACAATTTAAAAAAAAAAAACTAAATCAAATTCAAATTCAAAAAACAGCATCAGATAGTTAAATAAACATTCTAATTGTCTATTTATTTATTTTGAGACAAATTCTCACTATGTAGCTTTGGCTGGCCAGGAAGTTGCTATGTAGACCAGGCTGGCCTCTGACTCAGAGATTTGCCTGCCTCTTCCTCCTGAGTGCTGGGTGCTGGGATTAAAGGCATGCGCCACAATACTCTGCTCTGTTTATATTTTAGAACTGACCTGTGCCATCTACACAGGGTTTATCTGGACAGCACCGGAAGCAGACTCCTTCGGCAGAGAGGACTGCTGGAATCACAGAGCACAGGACACAAGTGAGAGTTCTATAAGGAGGAGGAAGCTCTGGGAAGAGTCACAAAGTGCACTTTAGGATGTGTACCTGCAATCCCTGCACTTAGGAGGCGGGAACAGGAGAGTTAGGAGTTCAAGGTCAATCTTAGCTATGTAGTGAGTTTGGGACCAGCCTAGGTTATGTGAGACCTGGTCTCAAAAAGAAAAAGAGAAAAAGAAACCCACAGTTTTGCTTTCCAGAAGACCTTTCCTTGTAACCTCTCCCAATACGGACCTTTGTTCTTCCACAAGCCAACCATGTATCCCATACCTCAGATTCCTTTGCTAAACTATGGGTGGTGGACTGTACAGGTAATCCCAGAACTCGGGAGGCAGGGGCAAGGGGATTGTTGTAAGTTTAAGGGCAGCCTGATCTACATAGTGAGCGACACTAGCCAGGGCTACACAGTAAAACTGCCTGCAATAAATAAAACCAGTGCACTTTCTTGTGTCTGTTTTTTCTGTCTGCTTGTTTTTAAGTAGCAAAGAGAGCAAGAGCAGACACAAAGTGCACCCTCCAAGCCAGAGGCACAGCGGCCACACTACCTGTTTGTTTATTTCAACATCTACCAGAGGCACTCTGTGTAGTGTAATTAGGTCATTTTCATGGCTAAATAATACTCCAACAAGATTACATTGCCATTTGTCAGTCTGTGCTTCCCTTGGTGGATGTCCAGATTCTTTCTCCTTTGGGAATTTATGAATAATGCTGTCCTGACAGTGTGGTGTGACATGGATCCTGGGGAGATGTGCACAAATGTTTCCTCACCCCAGATAGGGAACAGATAACAGACCAAAATAAGGACGCCACTGAAGTCCAACTTGTTGAACCAGTGAGTTCTACTGGAGTTACTTACTGGAGGATGGGTTAGAGGTCACTCACAGGAGCAGAGACAACTCCGACAGCTGCATCACCAAAGCCCACCCCAGCATGGTGACAACTCACCAGAGCTGGGAGCCTGGAGCACACTGCACAGCCTACAAGCAGCTCAACAGGTTGGAGAGCATCCTTTCCAAACAGCTCAGCTTGTCTGAGAGTGACTCTCAGGGGCCTATCAATTATATAAGCTTGGGGAGGGAGGGACCTATTGACCGGTCAGTTTCATGGACTTCCCGATGCCTTTGAGTTGTTCACTCCCTGAGGACGGACTGTCTCCCCCTCCTTAGAACAGTCAGTGTCTTAAAGAGCTTCCTTCCAAGATGGATGATTTTATAATGCAGGAACTTGCTCCAGAGAAGTCTTTTGAGGTCTTTTGTGTGTGTTTCTGCTACTTACATCCCCCAAAATGAAAGTGCTTTATCATAAGACATAATCTGTCCTGTTCAATAACACAGATACTGTTTTTAGCAGTGTGGTGGTATGAATGAAAATGGCCCCCACAGGCTCATAATAGGAGGTGTGGCCTTGTTGGAGGAAGTGTGTCACTGGGGGCAGACTTTGAGGTTTCAGATGCTCAAGCCAGGCCCTGTGTCTCTCCCTGCTGATTTGGATGGGGAGAGAACTCTTGGCTCCTTCTCCAGAACCATGTCTGCCACCATGCTTCCAATGGACTAAACCTCTGAACTGTAAGCCAGCCCCAGTTAAATGTTTTCCTTTCTAAGAGTTGCCATGGTCATGGTGTCTCTTCACAGCAAAAGAAACCCTAACTACCCTAACTGAAACAAGCAGAGTAGGTGTGTGTGGGGACCCTGTCTCCCACTGGCACTCAGTAGTCTGTAGTGACTCAAGAATGAGCAGATGACTCCTCTTTCTCAGTTTAGGATGATTTTTCTTTTAGTTGAAGCAACTTCAGTCAAATTAGTCAAGTATTTCAAGGTAACTCACACAGTAGAACACTAGCATGGATCCGCGCTGCCACTTCCTCCTCCACAGCTCTTTCCAGAATTGTTTGATCTATCTGTCTGTCTGTCTGTCACCTGCTTCTACCTCCTGAGTGCTGGGATTAAAGACATGCACCACTCCACCAGACCAATTTTCGTTGTTGAGACAGGGTCTTATGTATCCCAGGCTGGCCTGGAACTTGCTATGTAGCTGACAATGACCTTGAATTTGACAATGACAATGACTAAGTTGGACTTTGGTCACACCTATCTGGGGTGAGGAGGAGACCTTTGTGCACATCTCCCCAGGAACTGCTGTCACACCACACTGTCAGGGCAGCATTATTCATAATGGCCCCCAAAGGGAAAGAATCCGGACATCCACCAAGAGAAGCACAGACTGACAAATGGCAATGTAATCTTGTTGGAATATTATCCAACCATGAAATTTATACGCCTGTCTCCACCTCCCAAGTACTAAGATTACAGGCTTGTGCCACAAAGCCTGGTTTGTGCATTGCCTGAAACAGAACAGAGTTTCCTGTCTGCTAGGCACCATACCAACTGAGCCCAGATCAAGTTTTTAGAGACAAAGTATGACAGTGTAATCCAGCCTACCCAAGCCTGCACACAAGAGGTAGTTACTGTCTTACCTTTGAAAGGGACCATTCCCTGATGGGCTTGTGCTTTTACAATACAGAGTGTGTGTGCATCTAAACAAGACGCAACACTTTCTGACATCTAAACTTCATGTAGATGCCCTATCATAAATACCCTTTATAACATGGTATAGGATAACATGGTTTTGATTCTTAGCCTTTTTTGGGGCGTGGGTGGGGGTATCTTTGAGACAGGGTTTCTCTGTGTAGCCCTGGATATCCTAGGTTTCTTTGCTGACACAGTAAGCCAGATCAAGCCAAACTGAAAAAGTATAACGAAAGGTTTATTTGAGCAAAGCAACTCCCGGGGCAGTTCTCCGGTCCCAGAGACCGAGGCTGGACAAGTCGCACCCACAGAGGAAAACAGGGAGACTATAGGTTGTAGGAGAGAGGTGATGACATGTCACCACAAGCTGGGTTTGCGCCCAAGTACGGTCAAAAGCTAACACCTTAGGGGAGCAGGCTGCAGTAGCTGCCAAGAGTGGAACTGGGCTTTGGGGTGCTTTCCCTTTGTTTAGAGACTCTGAGCCAGTGGCATTTGGAGAGAGACAGGAATGGGACATCCGCATGGAGGTTCCAACCAAACATCTACTATTTAGCCTAGGCTGGCCTTCAATGTGTAGCTATCTTCTTGCTTCTGTCTTCCAAGAGCTGGGACCACAGACATTAGTCGCCATGCCCAGCTTCCATTCTTATTAGTAATATTATTTTGGCAGGTGTGGTGGCTCATAGCTGTGATCCCAGCTTTCAGAAGACCGAGGCACCAGGATCATCATGAATTCAAAGCCTGCCTGAGCTACGTAGCAGTAAGCCAGTTTGAGCTATCAAGGAAAACTTAGCCGCGTGGTGGTAGCACACGCCTTTTAATCCCAGCACTCGGGAGGCAGAGCCAGGTGGATCTTTGTGAGTTCGAGGCCAGCCTGGTCTACGGAGCAAGATCCAGGAAAGGCACAAAGCTACACTGAGAAACCCTATCTCAAAAAACCACAAAAAAAAAAAAAAAAAAAAAAAAGGAAAACTTATCTCAAAACAATCAAAATGTTGCTAGGTGTGGTGGTACTTGCTTTTAATCCCAGCATTGCAGAAGCAGAGGCTGGTGGATCTCTGAGTCTGAAGCCAACTTGGTTTTCATAGTTCCAGGCCAGCCAGAGCTACATGGTGAGATCCTGTCTCAACAAAACAAACCAAACACCACTAAAATGCTGAACTGTGGGTGCTCACCAGAATGAAGGCGATTCACTGTGTTGCAGAGGGGTTTTCCTGGTCTTCTTTATATGTGTAACATCACCTGTTGAAGCAGCCTTTCTCTTGTCTGAAAAGCAGTGGAGGTTCCCAGCAGTCTCAGTTCTTTGTTCTACGGTTTAGCTTCTCATGAATCACACTGAACACAGCATTCCGTAAGCAGCCTTCTTACAGTCAGACCATTGCCTGACTTCAATATAATAAACAAGGGTGGGTTAGTAAAAAAAACAACTAGTCAAATATCATGTTTCCTATGCCAGGGATCAAACCCAGGGCTTCACGCATGCTAAGCACATACTCCGAGCATCACTGCAGCCTCCTGGAAAGTTTTGTGTTTGTTCCTTGGAGAATTTTTCTTTCTTCCTTTCTTCCTTCCTTTCTTTCTTTTGGTTTTTTGTGACGGTTTCTCTGTGTAGTCCTGGCTGTCCTGGAACTCAATCTGTAGACCAGGCTGGCTTTGACCTCACAGAGATCTACTGACTGCTGCTCTGCTGCACAGCCTCTCCATCAAGCTTGAAATGGCTTTGGTTTGGATTTGCATTTTCCCATTCCCAGCTAAGTTGAACACCTTTCTCATATTTGTTTGTGGTTTGGGCCTTTCCTCCCATTATTTGTTCATCTATTTTGTCTTGTTTTGAAGCAGGGTCTCACTGTGTATAGCACTGGCTGACATGGAACTCACTCTGTAGACCAGGCTGGCCTTGAATTCAGAGCTCTGCCTACTTCTGCCTCCCAAGTGCTGGGATTAAAGGTCTGTGCCCTTATGCCTGGTTTGTTTTGTCTTTTGATGATTATTCTATGAAGATATTTTTCCTTTGAGAAAAAAAAATTTTTTTAAGCAGACAAAGAGAAAAGAGACAAAAAGATCAGGAGTTCAAGACTAGTCTTGGCTACTTCATGAACTATAGGCCAATCTGGGCTACAGTACAAAACCTGTTTCAAACACCAAGCAAAATCCTGCCTCTGCCTCCTAAGTGCTGGGATTAAAGGCGTACGCCGCCGCCGCCGCCACCACCACCCGGCGCCACGCCCGGCCTCCAAGTTTTACACGGTTATTTGGAAGGAAGAGAAACAGCATAGAAACCCAGTGCTCCGCATGTGGGGCAGCTGCGGGTCTGTCCAAGAGAAGTGCTGTGCTTTCTTAATTCTGAAGAAAGAAACAACAGCCACAAGTTCTCCCTAGGGAGCCATAGCTCCCTGGGCCACCTTCAGAGACTCTTCAATAAACTAAGGTCTCCCTCCCCTGGAGTACGGGGGCTGGCTGGGAGTGTGGAGAGGTGTGTGAGTGTGTGTGGGTTCTCATGTTCTGTGAATGCTCCCAACCGTCTCCCTCTCCCTCCTCTTAGGATTATTATTATTATTATTGGTGGCATGCATGCCACAGTGCACACGTGGCAGTCAGAGGACGATTTTATGGAACTGGTTCTCTCCTCCCACCTTTAAGTGAATTTAGTCAGCAGTCAGGTCACCAGTGGCAAGCACCCTTTCGTAGTCTAATTGATTAATGTTATGGGTGCTGAGGAGAAAGCTTAGTCTGGAAAGTGCTTGGTTTGCAAGCAGAAGGACCGGAGTTTGATGCCCAGAACCCAACCTGACTCAGGGACTTAAGCTCGAAATGTGAGTGCCGCCATCATCGAGGAGATGGCCGACCCTAGCAGAGCTTATGGAGTGAGCTCCATGCAAATGAGAGGCCCTGTCTCAAACGCAAAAGCCAGGCGGATGGCTCCTGAGGAAGGACCCTGGACTTACACACACACACACACACACACACACACACACACACACATGCTAGCACATACAGTGCACCCACATACACATGCACCCACATATAGACACATGCACCCATGTACACAACCCCAGAAATTAGCACTGTAAGGCTAGAGATGTAGCTAAGTTGGTAGAATTCTTGACCTAGCGTGCAGGAAGCTATGGTTTCCATCTCTAGCACCAAACGACACTGGGGATGGTTGGTGGTACACACACTTGTAATCTCAAGCACTTTAGAGAAGGAGAGTTTAAGGCTATCCTCAGCTACATATCATTTGAACCCAGCCTGAGCTACTTGGGACCTTGTCTCAAAACACACACACACACACACACACACACACACACACACACACATGTAGGTAGTAGGTACTATTTTGTGGATGGTAAGACTGATTTGAGGGCCACCTGGTCTTGCTGTATTTCACACAGTGGGACTAGTTTTTCCACAGCATCTTGTCTCTAATGCTGTCATAGTCCCACTTTTGAAATAGGAAATCATATATTCTTAAGCAATATCAGTTGTAAATAAAGGTACATTTAAAAACCAACCCAGGTTGGGTATGGTGGCACACACCTTTAATTCCACTACTTGGGAGGCAAGTGGGTTTAAGGTCAGCCTGGTCTACATAGTGAGTTCCAAACAACCAGAGCTATATAGTGAGACCCTTTCTCAAAAACCAACAAAAATGAAAATGGTAATTTTTTTTTTTCGAGACAGGGTTTCTCTGTGTAGCTTTGCGCCTTTCCTGGAACTTACTTGGTAGTCCAGGCTGGCCTCGAACTCACAGTGATCCGCCTGCCTCTGCCTCCTGAGTGCTGGGATTAAAGGCGTGTGCCACCAACGCCCGGAAAACGGTAATTTTTATGGAACACGTATCCTTCCTTCCTCCCTCCCTCCCTCCCTCCCTCCCTTCCTTCCTTCCCTCCCTCTCTTTTCTCTCTCTCTCTCTTGTTATGCCCAGATCTTGGGGACCACCAAAAGACCACCACGGAGACTGAATCCCGCATGTAAAAGCAAAGAGCCTTTATTTCAAGCTCCAGAGCTTGGTCCTCTGTCTGTCCGACACAGCGGTGAGAGCAGAGAGCCCTGAGCTCAGGTGGGGCAGAGTTTTTATCATAGCAGAGGTTGGGGTGAGGGGGTTTCCAGGGTCCAGGACCCTGATTGGCTGACAATTGTCTAGGGGTATCTGTAAAACAAAAAATAGGTGTGTGCCAGACTCAAGGATATCTGGCTACCTAATCTAATGGTTGGAATGTTTGGGATGTCAGGTGCTTCCTCACTCCTGGGTAGATCCCTGGGTGGTATCAGCTAAAGGCTTTTCCTGGATCTGGGTGTTGCCTGCCAATAAGCCTGTCACAGAAACTGTGTCTAGGTCCTGAAGCCTGTCATGTCTGCTGTGTGGTCAAGCTATTTTGGGGCCCCTTCACATTTTTACTTTTTGAGAGGGGTTCTCTGTGTAGCTCTGGCTGTCCTGGAACCCGCTCTGTAGACCAGGCTGGCCTTGAACTCAGAGACTCGCCTGCCTCTGCCTCCCGTGTGTTGGGATTAAAGGTGTGTGTCACTGGAACAAGTACTTTTTCATAATTAACAACATCAAAAGTAACTTATTAAAAGGAAACAGGACAGAAAATGAGTGTGAGCAAATAGGGAGGGAGGGACGGAGGGACGAGAGTCCTGGTTGCCCCTGGGGTCACAGGAAGAGACAACAGCAAAACCTAAACCCCCTGAACCTTATCTGAGGCAACCCTGCACAGATCCAAAAGGAGGGATTCTGCAAATCAGCCGTGAAATTCCTCCAAACGTCAGTCCTGGGGAAAGGCTGAGGCATCCTGAGCTGGAAGAGATGAAGACAGCAGATCTAGGGTTGCTCCTGGTCTAGGAAAGGAAAGGCTGTAAAAGCCTTCAGTGGGACAATGAGTGATGTTTGAATATGAATTCCAGGCTCGATGACAGCAATTTAACAATGTTAAGTTTTCTGAATTTGATAATTACATGATCATTTAAGAGGCTGTCCCTCATGTTAGTGGAAGATGGACCTATTTGGGGGGTAAAAGTCTTCAAATTGCGCTCAATTAGTTCAATACACATGGTGGAGGGCGATATAGGGACCGTGGTACCGCACAGCAGTGGGAGACTTGGTAAGGAGTGCATAGGTGTTCTAAGTGCTTCGCAGCTGCCCTTGGCCTCCATCACAGGCATTCTTTGGGTAGGAAATTGAAAAGGCCTTTTGTTTTACTGTTCTTTTTGTTTGTTTGTTTTTGAGTCAGGGTCTCCTAAAACCCACAAAGTGGCTGAAGATGACCTTGGTGGAGTGACAGGTTAGAGTGACTCACTCCCTCGGACTCCGGGGAGAGGGCTAGTCACGCAAGAAAAGCAGCAGTCACTGCCTGAATACCACCCTCCTTGTCCCGTACCTGTGTCCCTTGCTCTTGGAGATCCTGAGTGACAGACACATGGGTGTTCTTAGCTTTTAGAATGTGCGTCTTAGTCTTAGATGATGACACCTATGGCCAAGCGCCAAAATGAAATCAGTCTGAGGTAACAAAGTTCACTTTGTACTTCTGCCCAAATTTGCCCATGGCCAATGAGCAATATATGCGCCCCAGGCGGCATAGGAGCGGGGGTGGGGTGAAGAGTAGGGACGGACTACATAGGAAGGGGGCGGTACAGGCGCTCGGCGGGCCTGCCCCAGGGTTAGAGCCGCAGATGTCCTTGGGATTCCTCTCCACCTTTTCCCCCCACTTGGGTCCTCCAGGTGTAGGGTCCTTGGATTAACATTTGCTTAACACAGTCTGGGCCGTCCTGTTCTTTCCTGTCAGAGAAAGAACCTTCATTTTCCTCCCCTTGGAAGACAAGAGGCGTCTGGAGCAGCTCTGGGCCGGGGGACGCTGGAACTCAGTGAGTGTGACCCTGCAGGGACGTCGATGAGTCTGGGGCTGGGAAGTGGATTTGTGGGCAGAGGTTGGGATGAACCTGCCTCTATTTATCTGTCCTTGGCTGCCAAGACTGCTGCCCTGAGCTGGGGTAACGGCTTGAGAATTTTCTCTCCAATTGGTCACCGCTGAACAAAGCTGGTAGAGGCCCAGCCAGCGTTCTCCTTGTGTGCAGTGCAGCTTTCTGAGGCGCTCCCCAGTGCTGCCACTTAAGCAGAGTGAGAGCCCCGAAAGGGATCTCTCCACTGCCTCCAGAGGGTTCAGGTGGTGAACTGGATAGTCGTGGCCCTGGCCTCCCAGGAAGGAGCTCAGAGGAAACGATGAATAGTGGACTTCAACAGTGCAGTTTGTCATACATAGCAACAGAAATGGCAATTACCGCACACCCAGGCAGTACGTATTTGTAATTTAATTGAATTTTTAAATTTTCTTTCTTGCTTTATTTGGGGGGAAAAGGGTCATTCGCTGACCAGACTGGTATCAAACTTGCTAGCTAACCTTACCTGACCTTGACTTTATTTGTATCTTTAAATTATGTGTCTCTGTGTATGTAGTGAATATGTATGTGTGTGCAGGTGCCCTAGGAGGTCAGTGGCGTCATGTCTGGAGCTCCTGGTGGTTTTGAGCCACCTGGGAGGGGGTTCTAGGAACTGACCTCTGGGTCCTCGGCAGAAGCAATACTGATAGTAACTGTGAGCCATTTCTCCCGTCCCTGACCTTGCCCTCTGACCTTCCTACTCCTACTTTGTAAGTGCTGTTATTATACCTGACCTAAATTTTCTTTGATTAAAAAAACCTAACTGTAGCCAAGCAGTGATGGCGCACACCTTTAATCCCAGTACTTGAGAGGCAGAGGCAGGTGTATCTCTGAGTTCGAGGCCAGCCTAGTCACTTATTGAGTTCTAGGACGGATGGCCAGAGCTGTTACATAGGAAAACCCTGTGTTGAAATGCCCCTGTTGTACCCATTTCGCAAACCCCCCAGAGACCACCAAGGAGCAGGCTTCCAATGCAAGCACATAAGGGTCCTTTTATTGTCAGGTTCTCACCTGGGCCACCGCCAGGCAGATGGAGAGAAATTCGGCAGTGGCTGCAGGTCCAGGGCTAGAGAGTTTTTATAGAGAAAAACTGCAAGCCAGGAATTACATGCTTTGGCAATTTGGGATTGGGTAGAAGGGATATGTGGCAAGGTGATTTTTTTTAAAACTATTGGTCTAGACTTTCGGCGGCGTGAAACCACATTTGAAACTATTGGGTTGGACTTTTTGGCGGGGAACCACAACTTGTTGGACAGGATTATCTGGGCTGCTCAGCAGGATTATCAAGAGATCTTCAAGGACCATAAACCACAGACAGGATGTCTGCGGGAGCATACTGCCCTGTATCTGTTCAAGTTGTCATGGCACATTCCTGAGGTCCTTCCCGGAACTGAGTACAGCAGGTGGTCTAAGATGGTGGCCCTCTCCTAAGATGGAGTCTGTATTGGCTTCACACTCCCCTCCCCAAAAATGGCAGCCAAGTACCTTTAATTCCAGCATAGGCAGGTGGATCTCAGTGGTCAACAACACAGAGTTCTAGACCAGTCAGCGCTGTCTCAAAAAAGATAATAATAGGGTGGTCATGGAGGTACACAACTTTAATCCCAGCACTCGGGAGGCAGAGGCAGGTGGATCTCTGAGTTTGATGCCAGCCTGGTCTACAGAGTGAGATCCAGGACAGCCAGAGGCTACAAAGTGAAAAACCCTGTCTTGAAAAACCAAAAAAAAAAAAAAAAAAAAATCAATGGCAAATAAAAAAAAATAAAGTCAAAAGACCAATGATAAACAGGAGAAACATCTTCGTATTTGTTCACTGAATGACTCAGTTGAGGTTAAAACAAAATGAAAACGTTAGGAATAAAGGCCAAGGGTACTTAAGTAGAGAGTTCAATGAAAAGGAAATACAAATGGCTTTTAAACATATGAAAAGGAACACCCAGACTCTTGGTCAAAGGAATGCAAATTGACTTTTGATGGGACAGCTCTTCCCTGTGGCCAAGAACCAAAGGCTGACTGCATAGGGGAAGCCCTGGCAACTGGCTGGCTTCCATCTCTGAGGGGGGAGTGTTGGAACCACCTCGGTGCAGGACGAATTGACCACAGCTTTAAAAATGTAAATGTGTCAGTCAGGTGGGTGGTGCAGGTTTATAGTAGCAGCATTCAGCAGATTGAAGCAGGACGACAGTGAGTTCAAGTACAGCATAGGCTTTATAGCTGGCCTCTATGTCAAAATACATTTTTAAACATAATTTATTTTTATTTTATGTTCATCAGTGTTTTGCTTACAAGTATGTCTGTATGAGGGTGTCAGAAGTCCTGGAACTGGTGTGAGCTAGGTGTTGGGAATTGAACCCAGGTCCTGTGGAAGAACAACCAATGAACTCACTGAGCCATCTCTCCAGTCCCCATCAAAAGACACTTTAAAAAGACATACTAGCTGCGTGGCAGTGGTGCATGCCTTTAATCCCAGCATTCAGGAGGCAGAGCCAGGTGGAGTTCTTGAGTTCGAGGCCAGCCTGGTCTACAGAGCAAGAGCCAGGAGAGGCACCAAAACTACACAGAGAAACCCTGTCTTGAAAAACAAAAACCAAAACCAACCAACCAAACAAACAAAAAATAACTGATAGTAGAGTTTGTAATTCAATTATACTCATTTCTGAAGATATATTTTTAAAAAAAGGATTGACAATATTTTTATTTTATTAATCTAGAAAGGAAAAAAGGACTCTCATGATTACTATGTATTGAATGCCTAGTGATTCCAGACACTTTGTATGTGTATTAGGTTTTACTACTTTTGAGAATAGTTCATGTTGTACTGTGTTCAGCTGAATTTAATGATTTATTTTGAGAGGGGGCAGGGTCTCACTATTATATGTTACCCAGACTGGCCTTGAACTTCTATACTCAAGTGATCATCTTGGGTCAGCCTCACAGCAGCTGGGACTACAGGTGTGCTCAACCATATCTGGGATATATATGAAAAATCAAAAAACAAAATACTGCTAAAAAATGTAACATATGGGCTAGCCAGATGGCTCAGCAAGTAAAGATGCTTGTCACCCTCCAAGCCTGGTGATCCCAGTTAGATCTCGGGACCCAAATAGTAGGCAAAAACCAAGCCATGCATTGTCCCTTGACCCCTACGTGCCATGGTGACATGCATGAGCAAGCACTCTTGAGCTCCTGTACACACACACACACACACACACACACACACACACACACACACACACAGGCATATACCTGTAATCCTAGCACTTGGAAGACTGAGGCAGGAGGATCATGGTTATCCTAAGCAACATAGCAAGTTCAAGGCTTGCTTGGGCTATACGAAACCGTGTCTCACAAACAAACATGTCACTTCTTCAGCTCATAGCTTGTCTCTCTCACAAAGACACAGGCTCCTGCAAACAAAGTCAGCAGCGAAGCATGAAGCACGGAAGGGTGCTGAAGCTCCCAGGTTTTCACCTGGCACACTGCCGTTGAGCGCCCTGGGTGCAGTCTGTATGGAGCATCAAGGAGGGTGAAATGATGTTTAGACAAAAGCCACCCATTAGCAGCCCATCTTTGTATTCCTTCTCCAAGAGTAACATAACAAAGGTCTGGGTCACCATCCTTGGAGTGACCCTTCTGCTCCACAGTCCATTTTCTGAGCCAGGCTGGTGATAATGTTGGCCTGCCAGCGAGGAGCCTTGCCAGAAGCAAGTCTATCGGTGGTTTGTAGAACCTTCGCCCTTGCCTTTCCTGCCTCCTTTGCAGGCCCTTGCTTGGTGAGCTGTCCTGGGAAGGGAGGCGGATGACTGCCTGGGAGGGTGAGCAGGAGGCTGGAGCGAAGCCTGCTCTACTTGGGAGTTTTGTGTGCCTGACAGCCGTCCTTTAGCTAGGTGAATTCTTTCAGGAAGGGTCTCATTCACATGCTGCCAAGACATCCGCCACCTATTCTTGAATTCACACAAAAATTAAAAGAAAAACAACAGTTCTGCTAATTTAGCAACTTGGGAGATGCAGCTGGTGCTCTCTGGGCACCAGAAAGACAGGCCTTCGCCTTCCGGCCTCTGGCCTCGGGAGGTCTCCCGGGAGTTATTTTGTATCCTGCAGCTCCAGGCCTCACTGTGACAGCTGAGTGACTTAGCTGGCACTGTGGAATAGAGAACGACAAAGGCACAGAGAGCATGGCTGCTTGGTGCCTGGGCATGGCAATGGATGGCGGGGGCCGGTGCATGGCAGCCAAGGCACTTTGCTGTTGCCTCAGAGGAGCCCCTACTCCAGCAGCTGCCACTGCCCCGGGTACCGCAGTCCTGTCCTCGCTCACTCCACCCTCTGTGTGAACTCATTCCTCTATACGTGCAAGGCCAAGGACAGTCCGCGCAGTCGGTGCGTGTGCATGCATTGGTGTCCGTCTGTCACAGGCCTATCCGCGGCCTGGCCTACGACAGTCTTGGTTACTGTCACCACTAAGTGTCAGGACTCCTTCCTTCTATCCCCGGTGTCACCTCATCCTCCCTGGCTGCCCATCTTCGTGTGTTCCTGGGGACTTCCTCTTCCACTGATGGCCTGTGGTGTAGTGAGATCATGTAGCTGTCAATAATGCTGCTCTTCAGTGCAGGTCTGGACTCCTAAACACCAGGGAAGGCCACCCCTATGGAGGAATGGCTTCAGGCCTCCTCTTGGGGGAGGGGGGCAAACAGAATGTAACAGGGAAGAGCCTGCCTGGGAATCCTGACCTCCCACCAAGTACTCAGCAGCTCAGGGTCACAGTTTCCTTGTCTGTAAAACCGGGGCTAATAGCAGTATTTAAACTAGATTGTCGCCAGGATCAAATGAGCCAGTTCAGGGAAATCACTTAGCTTTGTAAGTACTCCATGAGTGTTAGCTATTATTAACAACATTGTTAGACCAGACACTTTAAAGCCATGTTCAGCAAACGTGCTCCTGGAGTCCACTTCAGCAGCCCAAGTTCTCACACTGTTTATCCTCAGAGGTTTTGAGTGGAGCCACAGAATTGCACAATACCATGCCCACGTCATTCCCCCAACTCCTTTAATTGACAAGAATAAATTGCGCTTCTCTTAGCCATGGTGTAAATCAGCTCCTAGGTCATTAGCCATTCCTTAGAGCTCCCAGACTAGCCCAAGAAGCTGCCAAGAGAGTTTTGAACAGATCAAGGCAGAATTTCTTTCCCATTCCCTTGAGATGCAGTCTTCTTCCCCAGCAACATTCACATTTCCGAAAACTCCATTTACAGTAAGGAGCAAACACATTATTGTGAGGTTAGTTAGTAAGCCGGTTTCTGTGAGAGTTCATTTTGTGGTGCTGGACAAAATGCATGGGACTAAGCTGAATGGAGTGGCAGACTGGGAGGCCGAGGCTGGGCTGAGACCAGCCTGGAACAAAAACACTGCTACCGTCATTTGTAAGGATAGAAATGTAAGTCTTTTGCTTTCTAGGTGATGGGAAGTCTGAGATCAAGATACACTGAATTCAGCTTCCTCACAGGGCAGATGGCAGGACAAAATGTGTCTTTAAGGAAAGTATGACCTGGGAGGTAGTACACACCTTTAATCCCAGCACTGGGATGGCAGAGGCAGGTAGATGTCTGTGAGTTCAAGGCCAGCCTGTTTTACAAAGTGAGATCTAGGACATGCAAGGGTTAGTTACACTGAGAAACCTGTATCCAAAAAAGCAACAAAGGGTGGGGGGGGGCGGGGGGGGGGGCGAGAATGTTTGTTTTGTGAAGCCCTGCATTTAGGGGTATGTTTGAACAACAGTACACATTGTATTAGATAAACTTCATTATCGTTTAGTTTGATGCATCGAAGTTTATTCTCTTAGCAGGTCAGAGCTGGGGAAGGAATCACCTGTATCCATTACTCAGGAGTCCAGTCTAAACAGAGTTAGGCCACCTTGTGGCTATCCTGTGGAGCCTGTGGTTTCTGAGATGTTACTGAAGGTAAAGACGGAATGGAGAATGACTCTAGTTCTTTCTTTTTTGTGTGAGGAGTCTATGTGCGATATCACTGTGGTATATGTGTGTGGTGTATGCACGTGTGTGCAGCGTGTGCCCTCGGAGGCCAGAGGAGGATGTTGAGTGTCTTTTCTATTGCTCTCACTGGACCAGGAGCCAGGCTGGTGGCCCAGGGATCCTCCTGTCTCCACTCCCACAGTGCTGTGGGTCAGGGGCCTACTGCCATGCCAACTGTTTTCCCAAGGGTGTTGGATTCTCATGTTTGCATAGTAAGCACTCTTATCCATGGAGATCTCCCCATGCTGGGATTATAGGTGTGTGTGTGTGTGTGTGTGTGTGTGTGTGTGTGAGACCCTACCCTGGTTTTTAAACTCTTGACTCCAGAGATAAGATGCACCACTTCTGGTTTTCATCACCAGTAGGAACTGATCCCATGTCCTGACCTAATGAAAAGGAAAGCTTTGATACACGAGGGTGTACAGAGAAGAATTGGGGATACTACACTACACGCTACAGGTAATCTAGATTTGGTGTTGAGTTCAAGTCGTCAGTACTGATTCAGGAAGCAGAGTAGGCATTATTCCAGACCCTTTCCTAAGGACAGTCACTGTATATATGGCATAAGATCTCAGTCCCAATTACTAGGTTCACTAAGTCCTATCACCCACCAAGGTGAGGCACACGAAGCAGATTAACAGGCAGCAAACTCCAGAAGGGGACTAGAATAACTGGGATAGACAGGAGCTGTTCAAGGTGTGCTGCTCTGGATCTCAAAGGGAAAAGATGAGATGACTACAGCGAACTTTATACCACAGGAGAAAAACTGCAATAAGCATATATATATATATATATATATATATATATATATATATATATATAACATTTAGATATTTTTGTCCTTTTGGTTATGAGCTTTAGCCTTTAGTGGTTAAGCAATATTCTCAAACCCAACATACACACACACACACACACACACACACACACACACACACAAACACATATAAAATTTGAGAAAAGGTCTTGCTGGCCAGGAACTCAATATGTAGACCAGGCTAGTCTCAAATTCAGTGATCTACTGCCTATCTATCAAGTGCTGAGATGATAGACGTGAGTCTTAACCAGGCCTGGTGGTACAAAAACTGTAATCCCAGTTATGTGGGGTGCTGAGGCAAAAGGATCAAAGTGTCAAGGCTTGCCTACAGAGTGAGTTCAAGGCCAGCATAGACCTTGTCTCATTTTGAGACCTTGTCTCAAAAACAAAAGTAAATATGACAACAATAATAAGAAATAAAAATAAGAGTAAAAACGGGCTTGGAACATAGTTCAATAGTAAGATACTTGCCTTTCAATTCCCAGTACCACTAAAAAAATATAAAAACCCCCGTGAGCTGGAGAAATGGCTCAGTGGTTAAGAGTGTGTTGTGTATTGCTCTTATGGAAGACCAGAGTTCAGTTCCCAGCACTAAAATGGGAGGCTCACACCCACCTGTAACTCCAGCTGGAGATCAGACGCCCTCTTCTGGCCTTCACAAGCACCTGTACTCTCATGCACATACTCACACACATAAACATAATTTAAAAAACATATCTTTATAAACCAATAACAATAACTGGGTGGTGACGGCGCACACCTTTAATCCCAGCACTCGGGAGGCAGAGGCAGATGGATCTCTGAGTTCCAGGCTAGCCTGGTCTACAGAGCATGTTCCAGGACAGTCAGGGCTACATAGAGAAAGAATTCTGTCTCAAAAACAAACAAAAGCAAAGCAAAAAATAATAATAACAATCATTCAGGTCTGGAGAGGTGGAGCAGTGGTTAGGAGCACTTGCTGCTTTTGCAGAGGATCTGGGTTTAGCTCCTGGTACCCACGTGGTGGCTCACAACCATCTGTAGTTCCAGTTTCAGGGAATTGAGCGCCAACCACTAAAGGCCTCTTCTGGCCTCTGCAGGGACCAGGCATGAATTCAGTACATTACACAAATTTAGACAAAACATTTATGCATAAAAATAAATCTTAAAAAAAACAAACTAGGCCGGGCGTTGGTGGCGCACGCCTTTAATCCCAGCACTCGGGAGGCAGAGCCAGGCGGATCTCTGTGAGTTCGAGGCCAGCCTGGGCTACCAAGTGAGCTCCAGGAAAGGCGCAAAGCTACACAGAGAAACCCTGTCTCGAAAAACCAAGAAAAAAAAAAAAAAAAAAAAAAAAAAAAAAAAAAAAAAAAAACTAATTTTCTGTTAGGCAGTAAGTCTTATGTGGATAGCAATATACCCTCAGATTAGCACAGTTCCTAGCATATGGTACATGCTTTATAAGTATTTGCTAAATGAATAAACTTAATTAAGAAAGTTCTTTAAACTGGGGTTGTGAGTAGCTCATGCTTGTAATCCCAAAACTGGAAGCCTGAGGCAAAAAGAGTGTCCTGTGTTGGAGGCCAGACTGTGCTACAGTATAAGCACCAATCTAAAAACACTAAGAAACAAAATAATTGATTTTTACAAGTTCTTATGTATAAAATCTACTAAACGTACTAATATTCTGTTGTTTACACACAGCTGTTGTGTTAGAGGCCGGCCTTCTCAGACAATTTGCATGTATCCTAATCACTCTATATCTGGAAGTATCCTATTTTCTCAACATAATTGCTGACATGGGCTCTAAGCTTTCCTTCCCAGGAACACAATACCCATGCAGCCAAGCAAGCATCATTCACCTTTCAAGTTCCATCCCAAGGAAGCCAATAGGATGAGACTGTTGAGCCATGCTGCTAACTTGACAACTCTTGATAGTAGAAGCAAGAGATTGCTTGTAGGAAGACATACTTCAGCTTCATATAACAAGCTTAGACATGGGATTCTGCAGGGAGTGGAGATAGAGCTCAGCTGATAGAGGTCCTAGGTTCAGTCCCCAATCCCACACCAAAAGGAGAGAATGAAAACGCCGTCGAGGACCTTTTTCGTGAGTGTAAGCTGGCCTGAGCTCACCCAGACTGTCTTGAACTGCCATCAGCTTTGCCTGACAGCATTTCAGCCTTGTGGTGTTGGAATTCTAGGAGGGAACCACCACCACCAGCCAGCTTGGTTGGTAAAATAAAAATCTAAGCTATCTTTTAAATAAATACTGGACAGCAAACCTGATAAGCTTGAAGGTTTCCTATACAATGTTTTATGTAAGTGTTCACTGAATATATGGATGTTTGAATGCATTTTCTAAGTACTGTAAAGTAATACTTCTAAAACTACCTATTCTAAGTTGTATGTGTTTATTAGTCAGTATCTTTTTTTTCAAGACAGGGTTTCTCTGCATAGCCCTGACTGTCCTGGGGTAAAAAATAAAAATATTTTTATTTGTGTGTGAGAGCATGAGTACATGTATGCAGGTACCCACAGAGGTACACATATTGATTGTCCTGCCTCTGCCTCCCAAGTTACAGACATGTTATGTGTTTAAAAACATTGACTATCCAGGCAGTGGTGGTGCACACTTTTAATCCCAGCACTTGGGAGGCCAGCCTGTCTACAGAGTAAGTTCCAGGACAGCTAGGGCTATACAGAGAAACCCTGTCTTGGAAACAAAGGAAAGAAGGAAGGAAGAAAGGAAAGAAATAAAATTTTAAAAATTAAATTAGGGACTGGGGAGATAGCTTAGTGTTTAGTACTTCTTGTGCCGTACTGTGGTGACGCACGCCTTTAATCCCAGCACTCAGGAGGCGGAGGCAGGTGGATCTCTGTGAGTTCGAGGCCAGCCTGGTCTACAGAGTGAGTTCTGGGACAGGCTTCAAAGCTACATAGAAAGAGTACTTCTTGCTTTTGCAGAGGACTTAGATTCAGTTCCAGTATACACATAATGGCTCACAACCATCCAAAACTCCATCCAGGGATCCAATGCTTTCTGATCTCCACATGGTGAACATACATACATGCAAGCAAAAGACTCATAAAAAAAAAAAAAAACCTGAAAGGTTTTTAATTGAATTAAAAATAATAAATTTTAAAAGTGAACACACACACAAAAACACACACACACAAATAAGTATAAACCAAAGTTACTCAACAGTTTGTTCAAGAATATAAGTTAGTTGGTGGCAGAGAGGGTTAAAAATGAGATAGGGCCGGGCGGCGGTGGTGGCGCACACCTTTAATCCCAGCACTCGGGACGGGAAGCAGAGGCAGGAGGATCTCTGTGAGTCTGAGGCCAGCCTGGTCTACAAAGCAAGATCCAGGACAGCTAAGACTTATACAGAGAAACCCTGTCTGGAAAAATTAAAAAAAACAAGATAGGGTCTCTCTATGTAGCTCTGGCTGTCTACTCACTACACAGACTACAGGCTAGCCTCGAACTCACAGAGATCCACTTGCTTCTGCCGGGGACCAAAGGCGGGAGCTAGCTTCTGTTCTACTCTTAATTTAGTGTTCTTCACATTCCTTTGCTACTGACCCCTGGACATATGTTCCTTCTGTGTTGACATTTTCAATTGGACAAGCACACTGGATTGTAGACTACTGGGTAATTGTTAATGGCTAGATTGGGCTTGAAATACATTTCCTTACCTTTAGCCCTGTGATTCCTAAATAGATTCTGATCATGTAGCCTGACTCTAAGAGATGATTCTGCTGACTTGGAAATGAAAAAAGGAGAGAAAGGAAGGAGGGAGGGATGGAGAGAGGGAGGCTAGGATGTAGTTCAGTTAGCAGGGTGCTTACCCAGTAGGTACCCAGCCCCAGGTTCCATACCCAGCATAAACTAGGGTGGTACAGGCCTGCCACCCACCAATCTCAGCATTCTGTGACAGAAGATCAGAAGTTCAAGATTATCCTTGGCTATGTAGCAGAGTTAGAGGTCAGTCTTAGTTACATGAGACCTTTCCTCAATTCAGTGTCCCCCTAAATAAATATCCTTATAGATGGGACCTGGTAACACAGTCAGTAATACTAGCTACTCGGGAAACTGAAGCTACAGGATCACAAACTCAATTCCTGCCTGGACAACTTGGTAAAACCCTGTCTCAAAATAAAAAGTAGGGGGCTGGAGAGATGGTTCAGTGGTTGAGAGCACTGACTGCTCCTTCAGAGGACCTGGGTTCAATTCCCAGCAACCACAGGGTAGCTCATAACTGTCTGTAACTCAAATCTGACACCCTTGCAGACATACATGCGGGCAAAACACCAATACACATGAAGTAAAAATAAACAAAAATTATGGCTGGAAAGATGGGTAAGGCCAAGGCTCACAATCAAAATAGGGAGTAAAGAGAAGGTGGAGACTTTGTTCAGTGGTAAAGCACCCACAGCATGGAGGAAGCCCTGGATTCAATCCATTATGCTGCAGCAACATTAAAAACCAAAAAAGCCAAGCTGGGAATAATGGTATACATCTTTAATTCCAGCACTTAGGAGGCAGAGGCAGGCAGATCTCTGAGTTCAAACCAAGCCTGAGCTACACAGAGAGATCCTCTCAAATATACAACATTTAAAGCCAGCAACTATCAATTTGTTTACATTCTGTTTGAATTTTGCTGGGTTACAATATCCAAAAGTGACCTGTTATGGTATATAAGCCATTGATCCCAGCACTTGTAAGACAGATGGATGCAGGGTAAGTCATGAGTTCAAGGCTAACTTGAGGTATGTAGTTTGACACTTCCTTAAACAGACATAACATTGGGAAGACTACACATACTAAATCAGTGTCTTGGTAGATGCCTTTGGTAGTGTCTTTTCTAGATGCTAGAAACTGGGGAGACTTTTCTGAAAGGTAAAGGCCTTCTCACCTTTGAGTCTTAATGAAAACAAAAGCATGCCTAACAACTGTTCTCTTCAGCAACCATTAGTCAGTTCCACAGTAAACCAGCACCCTCCTCCCCTCAGAATTTCACTAGATGCAGAGACATCTTGCTGGCTTGCAGGGTCAGTATTTCCAACCTGACTGCACAGGATGCTTTGAAGAGATGCTGATGTGGAGTGGGGGGCCTAGTTTGGTAGAGTACTTGCCTAGCAAGTCTGAAACCCTGAGTTCATTCCCCCAGTACCAAATACATGTGGCATGGGGGTGCACACCTACAATCACAGCACTTAGGAGGTGACAGGAGAAGGTTCAGAAGTTAGACTGAATGCAGCAAATTTGAGGCCAGCCTGGGTTATGTGAGAGCCAGTCTTATCTACACTAAAACAGTTTTATGTGGTATACATATGTTATACATCGCATGAACACAGGTACCCACAGAGGCCAGAAAAGAGAGTTGAATTCTTGGGAACTGGAGTTCAAGGTGGCTAGGCCTGACATGGATACTAGGAAATGAACGTGGGTTCTCAGCAAGAACAGCAAGTTCTTTTAACTGCTGAGATCATCTTTCCAGTCCCACCTCCCCCTAATAAACCTCCTTCCCCCTGCCAGTAGTGCTGGTGAACGCCTTTAATTCTTGGGAGGCAGGGGCTGTCAACTGGAGTCTACAGAGCAAGTTCCAGGACAGCCAAGGCTACACAGAGAAACTGCCTTGAAAAAGACCAAAGCAAAAACCCCACACACCCACAGCCAAAAACAAACAAACACACAAACAAATAAAAACTGACGAATAACTGACTCTACCTCCAGATACTCTAATTGAATTAGCCTTAGGTAAGACCTAGGGCAAAGGTTGGGCGTAACACACTCCTCAGATGAATCACAGCTGTGACTGGTGCTTCAGGAGGACATGTCTGTAGGGGGAAGGTAGTCAGGCACATGAGCAGGCTGGACACCTGTAGGTGAGGGCAGTTAGGCACATTAGCAGGCTGCGGTCCGTACAGTAGGAAGATGAACTAGGAAAACTGCCCACAGGACTGGGTGCGTGCTTTTATTTATTTGGCCCTTCAGTAAACACTAACTCACTACAGAGCAGGGATAGGGCAGGAAAATTGGAGAGGAAGCAGCGTCTCAGCCTAGATGTGGAAGAATCCTTTCAAGGTCTCTGCCAGATAAGGTGGGGAGTGAGGACCCTGAACAGGAACAAGGGAGCTGGTCCCGCGCAGAGGAGTGTTGGGTAGAGTCCTACATTGTCTCATTGGCAGGAGCAGCCCAAGTTCCCTTGGCTTCAGACTTGATGCAGAATGCATGGAAAAAGTGTGAAAGCTTTTTTTGGTGTGGTAAGGCAAGTTTATGACCCCAGAACCGGGGGCTGAGGCAGGAAGAGACATTCGAATTTAGAGGTCAGCTGGAGATGCACAGGGTTCTAGGCTAGCCTGTCTTAAAAAAACTAAAACCAACCAACCAAAAAGCAGGAAGGCACATGAAGTGTGGTATGATACCATCTGAAGTAACTTGGGCTGTTCCTTTCAGAGTTTGAGTTTACTAAATGATTGACTGATCTTTATTAAATAGTTTAATGATTAACTGATCGCCTCTTCTGCCTGTGACTATTGAAATCAGACATTGTAACCCTGTGGGCACCCATTTCCAATTAGCCTCACGAGAGGATACCATTTGGTAGCTGGAAGGGTGGTGGTATAGGCTAATGCTTTTTAAAGGCCTAACTGAAGGAACATAGAGTTCATCATGGGCTGGGCCTGGACAAATAAGTTCAGGGTCTCTTCCTGCTGCTTCCTCACCCAGTTTCCTCCACCTCAGGGTGACTGTGTCTGTGGTACCCATCTAGCTGTCTGACTTGTCTCAGAGCAGTCAACAAGCCCCAAAGATAAGAACCTTGTGGTTCCCTTAGGCTCCTTTCCCACCTACTCTGCATGTCCTTGTTAAGGCTCAAGGACACATAGGTCACACCAAAGAATCACCCCAGTCCTAATTCTGGCTAAGACATTCATGGAATTGTTTTTGTTGAGGGGGGAAAAATTCAGCCTAGGCTAGCAGTTCTCAAAGATTGAGAATTTCAAGACAAGTCTGGAGCTAACTAGATTTGGGAGCCCATTCCAGAGCTACTGAATCAGAACCTGGGTTGGGCAAAGGATGCTATCTGGGAGTCATCCCAGATCATTCTGATTCCTGTGATCTGTAGACTGCACTGAACAGCACAAATAGCTGTCAGTAGTTCTGGCGGAGGGTAGCTGTTTTAGGGTGGTGGGGGATGGGTGAGACAAGATGCTTGGTTCATAATCTTGCAGAATGGGTACTATGCTTGCTTTTCAATTCTAGCTGTTCCTAGGTTAACTTCTTAATTGAGCTATTTCTCTCAGCAGAAACTTGAGATACCACAGATAAGAAAGAGGTTGAAGAGGAAGCATTAAGTATCTCTGGCGCTCCTCTGTTATCCTCTCAGTCCCACTTATCTGAAGAGGCAGATTTGTCAAAGGACAAGGAACCCTCCAGGGAGGATCAGTGGGAAAGCTGGATTCCCTTGCCACACCCATTGGAGAATTTTCTTAGGACAGAAATGAAAATGTATTTCTGTTTTCTGAGTTTGCTAGCTCCTGAGCACAATTGTAGGCAAACACTGACCTATTTTTTCACCCTCTCTCTTGCTCTTGGAGTGGCTGAGGCTTGAACCCAGAGCTTTAAGCAAGTTCTCTACTGATGAGCCCCCAGCCCATTTCTTTCTTTTTTTGAGAGGGCTTCTTTGTGTAGCCTTAGCTGGCCTAGAACTTGCTGTAGACTAGGCTGGTCTCACAGACCCATCTGCCCCTGCCTCCCCCAGCCCACTTCTTTCAAGAGCCTGTTTGCTGTGATGCTCTGGAAATTCTTGTGCAGTGAGTCCAAGGCCCTGCAGTCCATCCCCAGCACTGTAACAACTCTAAGCCTTAATTAGGACTTCTTTTTTGGGTGGTGGTAGGAATGAAAGCTTCTCAAATGTGGACTTTTACTGGTTTTAGTTGCATCTTTTAACATACTTGGTTTGAGTATAGAGATCTGGAGTTTTAAACCTTGTATTTAACACATAGTTTACTTTATTGCTTTAGATAAAATGTGGTCCAGGGTTGGGCGTGGTGGTTCACTATCTGTAACTCTATCACTTGGAGACTGGGTAGGAGGACTGCTGTGAGCTTGAGGAGGACTGTCTACAGAGCAAGACCTTGTCCTGTCTCAAAAAGTAAATAAATGTCATCCCAAGGGACCAAGATGTAACTTAAAGTGCATCTGGGCAGACTATCAGAAAAACAACAAAGCAAAACAAGGACTAAAGACTCTACCAGCATCCTTAAATTTACTTTGTAACTTCTTGGAGAATAAATTCCCAGCAGTTGCATTATTAAAGAAAAAAGAAAAGCACACTTTGTAAATGCCCTCTCTTTGAAATAATGTAAATGAACTAGACTGAGTTATGAACTAATGGATTGTACAAACTCTCCTTGAGCAAATTATTAAAGATCCTCAATGAGACAGACAGGGAGCGCCTTGCAAAACTCACCCCGGGTTTGCTTTATCAGTAATGTGACTCAAAAATAGCCGAGCCAATCAGTGTCTGAGCTGGCCTTGTGTCTTGTTTCCCTGGGCTGAACCCGAGAGTGCCCAGATTTAATCTAAAGAGGTTTGTGTTTTAAAAACTAACAACCCAGTAATAAAACACCTATAAAAGAGGTTTATAATGGCCCTGGTGACAGTTCTGAGTGTACTGTTACAACTCTTCGGCTCCCCCTCTCCCTGGCTTTATCTTTTATTCAACTCCGTGCCCTTTGTCTTGGCTTCTTCCTCACCTTGCTGGCAAGAAGCACAGAGCAGGGGAAGCTAGCTCATCCACCAGAGTAGCCTTTGTGTCTTAAGGCCTGCATGTGACAGGGCTGCCGCCGCCTGCTGTGTCTGAGATAAGAGCCGAGATAAGCTGTTCTAACAAAGTACCTACACAGTTGTTCAGTAGTTTCTAATGGGGAGTGGAAGACTCTGCTGCCGTGGTTGTCAGTGCTTATGAAGATGTGAGTCAGTCAGGGCAGAGAAACTGGAATTCCTACTCCTTGACACTCTACATCTCCTTACCAGGGCCCCCAAGAAAATCCAGATTCAAGGACAGAACTTCAGGCAACAGGTGGTTTTTCCACCCAGGCCAGCACGCGGGAAACTTGGCTTTCTCAGGGCCATAGGTGTCCCGTCTCCCCAGTGGCCTGGGAAGGGGAACAGTGTTCAAAGTCTGCAGGAGCCTTTTCTCAAGCCTACCTTTCTCATACTCTTAAGTATCCCTTACCAGCATCCCACCCAACTCTGGGAAGAGCCAGGGACGGTTTTTTTGTTTTTTTTTTCAGAGTCCGGAGGGCGCTGCGAGGCTTGTGGGCAGTTTCTGAGTAGCCTTGCCTGGGCGGCCAGAGGATCCCCCAGCCTCCCTCGAATGGGCCTCAGGAACTCCGGGGGCCCAGGGGAAGCCTGGAAAACCAAACTTCACCATTAGCCTTCCTTGCAGCGCAGGGTAGAGACGAGGAAAGGGGCCCCCCAGCGGTTCCCCCCCTCGCCCAACCCCCTGCCCCTCTGCCATCCAGCTGCACAGTCCAGGAAGCACCCAGAACGCAGCTCCGAGCTCGCCAGCCCCTCGCAGGCCGGGAGAGGGCATCCTGAGGGGCAGCTTTCCTCTCCAGCCGGAGTCTGACATCCCCACTCCCACCCGAGGATGCCTGTCCGCAGTCGCTGAATGTCACTGCTCCCTCTTCCTCCCGATCAGGGTAGACACAGCTTCTGAGGCATCCCCCACCCCAAAACTGCCGCGGTCGCCCGAGGGTACGAAGCCCGGGAGAAGGACGAAGTTTGGGGTCCACGGCGGCGGGAGGGGGGCGCGTTTGAGAAGACCGCACCTCAGTCCCAGACCTGGCGGACACACTCCCCGCCCCAAAACGGCCCAGGCGTCCCCATCCTCTCGAGGACACCGGTATCCCCGCCCTCCCCCGAGGGCTGTGAGCGGAGCCCCCCGGGGCGGAGGCAGGTACCCCCGGGGCGGAGACTGGGGCGGGCGGGGTCCGGGCTGCGCCCCCGGCCGGGCCAGGCGGGCTAGCGGGCGGCGCGGGGGGAGCGGGGCTGGGCGGCGCTGCCTCGGGCTCTGTGCGCTGCAGCCCGGAGCCGAGGAGGAGGAGGCGGAGGAGGAGAAGGAGGCGGCGGCGGTGGGTCCCGGGCGGGGGGAGCGCGGCGCTGCGGACCCGGGCGGCTGGCAAAGGACGAGGCGGAGGCTGAGGAAGGCAGCGGGGAGACCCGGGCTGCAGCAACAAAGGGCAGCAAGCGATTGGCCGGGCTGCGGGCGAGGTTAGCCGGGGACCGGGGTGGCCGGAGGCAGCGGCGAAAGGTGCACGTGCTTGCAGACACGGGCGAGTGCGGAGCCGGGGGTGCACGCCCGGCGGGCAGGGGGCTTGCACCCCCTCCGCATGGGATGGCGAAGAGGCTGCAGCGAGATCGTTCCGCCTGCACCCGGCCTGGGGCTGGCAGGGTAGGGGGTATGTGGGGGGGGGGTAGGATGCGAGCCAGGGGGCGGGCGAGTAGTCGCCCGGGACGGGACAGGCGAGAGGGTGGAGGAGGGGGCGGGATGGAACGCTCCGGGCGGCGCGCCCGTCCGCGCGTTCCTCGGCGGGAGCTGGCGACTGAGAACCTCGAATTTTAACTTCGCGTGCCCGCCCGCCCGCCCGCGCGCGCGCCCGCCTGCGCCCACCCCTAAATGCTGCGGCCGCCGCCAGCGATCAGCTCTCACACAAACTTTAGCTGCGGGCTAGGGGCTTTGGGGTTGAGTGGGGGAGGGGAGAGGGAAAAAAGGCTTCTGATTGGCGTGGGGTGCAGCCAATAAGGCCACGCGCCTCTGCTGCGCCCAGCTCCAATCCATGTCTAGAGGTAGAGGGGGGGGGCGGGTAGGTGGAAGGAGAGGTGGCGCGGTGTCTGGGAGAGAGAAAAAGGGCTGGGCCAATCGGTGCCCGGAAGAGGCGGGCCCCGCGGTCTGTTGATTGGTCCTGGCAGTCGGCCCTCCCTCGGGGTGGCGCCGGAGGTGGGGGGGGGAGAGTGATGGGTCGAGAGGTGTGTCTATGTGGAGGCGAGATGACCGGCAGGGACTTGCCCCAATGGGGGGCAGAGTGGTTAGTGAGCGGGTGACGGACAGGCCTGTAGGCCAACGGTTGGCCCGAAGTGTTCGCGGCCTCGTCCAATGGGACGGCGCCGGGGCGGGGCCGCGGCTCGGGTTTAATGAGACTCCATTGGGCTGTAATCAGTGTCATGTCGGATTCATGTCAACGACAACAACAGGGGGACACAAAATGGCGGCGGCTTAGCTCCTACCCCTGGCGGCGGCGGCAGCGGTGGCGGGGGCGGCGGCACCTCCTCCAGGCGGCAGCCGCGGGCTCTTTCCCAGGCAGCGGCAGCGCCCCCGGCAGGCGCGGCGGTGGTGGTGGTGGTGGTGGCGGCGCGCGGCCAGGTCTGTCACCCACCCCGCGCGCTCCCAGGGGGAGGAGACTGGGGCGGGCGGGGGGGACCGGCGGGGAGGGGGTTGCCGCGGACCCGCGACGCCCCTCCCACAGGCCTCCGCGCGCGGGTCACCGCGGGGCCGCTCGGGGTCAGGCTGCCCCTGAGCGTGACGGTAGGGGGCGGGGGAGGCGGAGGGGGAGGAGGAACAGGCTCCGCCCCTGGCCGAGCCTCCGGGGCGAGGGGCGGGGCTCTCGGCTGGAAGGGCGTGGCAAAGCCAGGTAGGGCGGGGCTGAGGGACGCGGAAGGAGGGGGCCGGGAGGGGATTTCTGTGCGGGAGTGAACTGGTAGGATGGGTGGAGGGGTCGGACGAGGGCGTGGGCAGGATTGGAGAATGCAAGATGGGATGGGAAACTGGAGGTGTTTCAGAAGCAGGTGTCGAAGGGGGGAGTTAGGGAGGGACGAGATTTTGGGGGTGTGGGAAGGAGACCTAGGGTTATGTGAGGTCTGGTGAAATGCTTGCAGACCGGCGAGGTTGCAGTTAATTGGGAACACACTAAGGATGAGTTTGGGTGTGGTGGACGTGGAGTTGAGAGAGCGTTGCCGAGTGGGTGTTGGACTCGGAGGGCGGGTCTTGGCTCCTGAGGCAGGTATAGTTGCTGTGATCAGGAAGAAGAATCAGGCTGAATCCTCATGTTGGGGTAGGATAGAGGTTTGCTGGCTCGATGGTAAATGAAACATTAAGGAAATGGAAGGATGGGGTAGTTAGCCTTGGGAGACTTTTTAAAAGGTGATGTTAAGGTAGCAGAAAAAACTTTAATGGGGAGGGTATGGGAGAGAGGCTGCTTTTAATTTGCAAAAACATATTAGTAGTATCTCATCAGGACAGGTGATTCAGAGGATTAGGGAAAGTCTGCGGCCGTGAAGAAAGTGGGCAGGACTGGGCAAAAGGTCTGGGTGGGTATAATTTGATGGACTGTGCCCTCAGTCTTCATTGAGCCAAGAAAGGTGTTTTGGAAACTCTTATTTGATAGGCTGGGGTTGCCTGGAGTAAACTTGAGCCAAGTCTTGAAGGTGTGGTAGGAACAGGGAAAGCACAGAGTGTCCTAGGAAGAGACCTGGAGGCTTGTTACCTTGGGCAAGGACATTTGGTAATTTTGAATTTGGTAGCACTTTGGTTCGGGCAGGGTTCAGGGAGTGGTGGGAGCTGGCAGGGTAAATGCAGAGGAAGGGCAGGTTAATGATCTTCTCTGCACCACGGAGGATTTTTAACACCTGCCGTCAGGAGAGAGTGTTGACATGTGAGAGTAGTGGAAGTTATGAAGAGTCAGTGGTAAAGAAATACAGATGTCAGAAACAGGCAAAGAACCAGTGAATCAAGAGCACTTGGGGTGGGGGTACCAGGAAATTCCAGGTAAAGAGAGTTTACATGTGAACTGTATGGCAAGAGGTAGAAGTAGCAAATGGAACTTAGTTGTGTTGGCATGATGTTCTTTGTAGTCCAATAAACAGTGTATACATACAACTCAAACGTAGGCATGCACATTTTGTGCATGTGGTGCATACAAGTGCGCACACGTTCAGAGGACAGGGCAGGACATAGAGTGTCTTCACCATCCCTCACTATCCCTCTAGCCTTGCCTTGATATAGGGTCTCTTACTGAACTGGAAACTGGCCACTTTTGTAGGCTGGCTGATCTGCCAGGGAGTTTCTGGAGGCTGCCTGTCTTCATCCTCCATTGCTGGGATTACAGGCAATCTAAACCATGCTCAACTCTTTACATGGGTACTGGGGATTTGAACTCCAGTTCTCAAGCTTTCAGAGCTGTGCTGCCTTAATAAATGGTATTTTTAGAAAGTATCCTTCCTCTCATGCTAGTATACCCTAAATTTTCAGATGTAACTCTGAAATAAAACATTTGATTGCTTCCTTATTATAAATTAATTACACATGTACCAAAATGAATTTGAGCTGTTTTGTTTTTAAGAAAGAATGGGTAAGGAACCTGTAACCTCAAGGTCAACTTTGGCTTTTGAGGTAAGCCTGGGTAGGTAAGACCCTGTATTTAAATAAGCAAATCAATAAATAAGGAAAGAAAGTTTTAACTTAAAGGAGGAATTTAGATTACATGGTCAGCTGAACCTTTTGGCTGCATCTGCGCCTCTGGATGGATGCTTGGTGATGATAGTTTGTTTGTCTTATGGGCTAATGGACTACTTGTGAATACAAGTAAGTAAGTGAATGGGTGGAGGAAGTTTGATAAGTTATTATTACTATTTGGCTTTTTGAGACAGGATTCTGTGTAATAGCTCTGGCTGTCCTGGAACTCTGTAGACCAGGCTGGCCCGAGTACTGGGATTAAAGGCGTTTGCCATCATCACTTGGCTTGACAAGTTAATTTAATGTGCATCAGAAACTTGGTTTTTTTAATGTTCATTTTGTGTGTGTGTCTGTGAGTGTAGTGTATATATATGGGTGTGTGCACGCTCACACGCTCTTGCACTGCTGTGACTTTGGAGGGGCTTGTTTTCTTCACCACGTGGGTTCCAGGGCATCAAATTCAGGTCGTCAGGCTTGCCAACAAGTACCTTTACCTGTTGAGCCTTCTCACTGCACTTCCCTTGGACATTTCACTTCCTGTTGGAAAAGACTTAACAGAGAGGTCTGGCTGTAGTTTCCAAGCTAGTTCTGTGAGTAATCCGCCTTTGATTTCCACGTACACAGGTACAGTTGCATTGTAGCTAGAGAAGGCAATTGGTTAGGGAAAGTGAGAACATACTGGTTGTAGTGATTTTGCTTGTAGAATAGAAATAGGGCAGAGGGACGTAATTTTCCTATCCTCTATTCCATTGTTTCTGGTTTGGAGCAATAGTGAACAGAGTTGCTTGGAGCATCCATACATGGTGCACATGTGTCTAAGTTTGTTTGTTTGTTTGTTTCTTTCTTTCTTTCTCTTTCTCTCTCTCTCTCTCTTTCTTTCTTTTTTTTTTTTTTTTTTTTTCAAGATAGGGTTTCTCTGTGTTGTTTTGGTGCCTTTCCTGGATCTCACTCTGCAGACCAGGCTGGTCTCGAACTCACAGAGATCCGCCTGGCTCTGCCTCCCGAGTGCTGGGATTAAAGGTGTGCGCCACCATTGCCCAGCTTAGCTTTTAAAATTTTATACAGTCTAGATTTTGAGTAGTAAGCAGGTTGAGTAGCTTCTCATGTATTAGTATCTTTGGCTTTCCTCATTTGTAAAATTTCCTCTCCATCCCCTCTTTTACTTTGGAACTGAGTCTTTACTATGTAGAGATTTTTTTTTATGTTGTTCTTTAACAGTTTGTTTACATTTATTTACTTTGTGTGTATGGGGGTGTATGCATGCCGTGTGGGTTCATACACTGTGTGTATGGGGGTGTATGCATGCCGTGTGGGTTCATACACTGTGTGTATGGGGATGTATGCATGCCGCGTGGGTTCATACACTGTGGGTATGGGGATGTATGTGTGCCGTGTGGGTTCATGCACTGTGTGTATGGGGGTGTATGCGTGCCGTGTGGGTTCATGCACTGTGTGTATGGGGGTGTATGCGTGCCGTGTGGGTTCATGCACTGTGTGTATGGGGGTGTATGCGTGCCGTGTGGGTTCATGCACTGTGTGTATGGGGGTGTATGCGTGCCGTGTGGGTTCATGCACTGTGTGTATGGGGGTGTATGCGTGCCGTGTGGGTTCATGCACTGTGTGTATGGGGGTGTATGCATGCCGTGTGGGTTCATGCACTGTGTGTATGGAGGTGTATGCGTGCCATGTGGGTTCATGCACTGTGATTCATGTGGGAAGGTCAAGGGACAACTTTTGGGAGTCAGTTCTCTCCTTCCACAATCTAAGTCCCTGGGATGGAACTCAGGTCCGGCTTAGCGAGTTTGATGGCAAGTACCTCTACCCTTTGCCACCACCTTGACCTGGAAGTTCTTTCTTTACGGTGATACAAGTCCTTTGTCCAGTGTGTATGTCACAATACCTTTTCTATCGTGTGGCTTTCCTTTTCACTCTTGATGATGTCTTTCAGTGAACTGAAGTTCTTAATCTTAATGGAGTCAGATTTATTGGGTTTTCTTTATGGGTAGTGCCTTTTGTGTCTCATTTTAAAGACTATTTCCCACCCTGAGGTCACAGGTTGTTCTTCTGTGGAGTGTTATCTCCTGGAAGCTTTACTGACTTTTTCTACGATGTGTAGCTGGGAGTAAAACACACTCTTCCTGACCCCAGCCTCGGCCACTGCCAACCTACGCTTGCTTTTCCTTCCCGTTCTTCAGCCCTCTGTCTTGACTGGTCTGCAGCCACAGCTAAGGGCCGGCTGCTGCCATCCCCAGGCTCTAGGAGAAATGGTCATGTAGACAGAAGTGCGGCAGATTAGGTTTTACAGGCCTCCAGCTGACTGTATTACCCTTTCCCGTTTATGAGCTAGCGTTTTATTGTGCTCCTGCTACGGCTTGGCTCCCGCCCTTGCTTCTTTCATATCTGCTATCTCAGTGATTCCTCTTAATAGTTGTGTAAAACAGGCTTGTATTCTCATCTTTACACTTGAGAACCTGAGACGTAAATTGATTTACTAACATGCCCAGTATCCCACAGTTTAGGTAGCTAGCAAAGTGGAAGCAGGACTGCAAACTTTCTAATGTACTTCTTTTTTTAACTTTTTTTTTTTGAGGCAGGGTTTCTCTGTGTAACCTTGGTTGTCCTGGAGCTCACTCTGTAGACCAGGCTGCCCTGGGTGTTGGGTCTAAAGGTGCATGCCACCATGTCCCTCTTCTAATACACTTCTTATTAAGTCACATCAACTTGTCAAATAAGATTCCTGAAGCCTATTTTTGAAAACTTTATAACCAAAGAGAATTCCTTCCTTACCTTGTATTTGTATTTGGTTTGGGTGGTGGTGAGCATCTGTCTCAGAGCCTCTTACATGCCAAGTAAGTATTCTGTCACTGACTTAGACCCTCAGTCCCAGCCAGCTTATAGGAATGGACCATCGTGCCTGACTGCCGACTTCATATTCGGAGGGTAACATGTCCTAACCAAGGCACATAGAGCTATATGTTGTGAACTTGGATAAAGTTCGTCTTTATATGTCAGAGTAGCCAGTAGGCTTTGTGTGGCTCCTGGATGAGTTAGAGACGGCCATACTGATCCCAGCTGCAGAAGCTGAGGCCGGAGGGCCCAAGTATGTGCCCGGTGGGTATATACCATCATCCCTGGCGTGTGTTCACTTTCAAAAGTAGTGAACAAAAAAATGTATAGTTCTCTTGACATTTGTTTTTTTATTTATTTAATTTTTTTAGAGACATGATCTCATTGTTTACCCTGTTACTGGCCTGTGATTCAGAGAGATCTATCTGCCTAAGTGCTGGATCAGAGGGTGTATGTATATTACCATGGTTGGGTATTTTCTGCCAGCCAGTAGTGGTGCACTCCTTTAATCCCAGCACTTGTGAGGCAGAGGCAGGAAGATCTCAGTGAGTTGGAGGCCAGCCTGATCTACAGAGCGAGTTCCAGGATAGCCAGGACTGTTACACAGAGGAAAAAAAAATATTTCTCTCTCTCTCTCTCTCTCTCTCTCTCTCTCTCTCTCTCTCTCTCTCTCTCTCTCTCTCTCTGTGTGTGTGTGTGTGTGTGTGTGCTGGACATGGCTGTGGGAATCTGTTCTCTCCTCCACTATGTGGGTTATTGGGATCAAGTTGAGGTAACAAGCACCCTTACCTCCTAAGCTGTTTGGCTGGCCCAATTTTTTGAGTTTTAAAGGGACCATCTTTTGTTTTCTAGGTATGTGGGGTGTCTGTCCTAAAGGAACTAGCCCAGTGTCCTGGAGTGACCTGCCTTTTCAGAACAGCCCTTTATTTTAGTGTGTGCATGTATGTGGGTGCACATGTGTTTATAATTGGCAGGCCTAGAGGTGACAGTGGGTGTGATGTTCTCCTCTATCACCCTCTGCCTTCTGTATTGAGTCTTGGTCTCTTAATTGAATGCAGAGAGCTCACTGATAATGGCTGGTCTGGCCAACTGGGCCACTGCTCCGACCTCTCTTTTTTGTGGTTTCTGGGGCATGGGACAAGTGCTATACCTGCTCTCCTCAGCCTTAAGAATTGTCTTTACAGTTCAGATGACTTCTTTTTTAGAGAAAGGATCTCATGTTATCTCAGGCTAGCCTTGAACCTTCACCTTCCACCTCCCCAGCGTTGGGATTACAGTCTTGCATAACACCCAGCAAATGATTTCTTAATTCATTGCTCTCTGTCATTAAAAACTGAGTAAAGCTGACTTGCAATTAGAGAGAAATTTAGGATTGAATAGAAAAATGTAAATGCTAGAAACACTCTAAATGTAGTTGATTATTTTTTAAGTGGAATGCTTAGTTATCATAATTACTAATCAGTGCTAGCTTCAAAGGCCTGCCCGACTTGTGATGACTTTTCATCTTGCCTCAAATCCTCCCTTTTACAAGGGATCAGATTTCCTGTGATGTTCCTAACAGTGTGATTAAATTTTAGAGACTGAAACCATTGGGCACTTAAGTGCAGGAATGACTGTGCAAACCTAATTCATGGCTTCAACCGGGAGATTTGGGGCCTGTCCCTACTAATTTATGATGATGATGTTGAAACTAATCTTTGCTAGGGATTACAGAAGCCGTAATAGTTTATTGATGGTTCAGTTATTGTTTGTTGAAGCAGATTTACACAATTATAGTTTAATGACATAACAAGAGTATTGTCAACTAGGAGAGCATGACATGAAAACTTAAACTTACAATTCATATAATATGTATTAGTTGAAATGATAATTTTCATGGTGATTTAGCCTCTTAGAAATCCTTGGAAAACATTATTAACTCATGAATTGAAAACTCTCTGTTAATGAGTAGTGGGAAAGAACTTCGTATTCCTCTAAAAGACTGAGAATTAAGAATTCAGCCGGCTAGCGGGCATTGAGTGCCTGCTTTTGGACTTGCTGTTGCCTTAGACTCGTACATTCACTCTACACTCGATCGGTGTTTGGAGGGATGAACTACTGCTTGCTTTGGCTTTCTTTCTGTGTGTGTGTGTGTGTGTGTGTCTGTGTGTGTGTGTGTGTGTGTGTGTGTGTGTGTGTGTGTGTGTGTGTGGTCCCTGCGTAGATGCACATGTGTTCCTGCCTTACCTGTTTCATAGGCCACATTCAGATGTCACTGCCACATTGACTCACAGCTACCTTTCTCTTTCTCTTGTCTTCTCTCCCCCCCCCCCCCCCCAGTTTGTTTTGTTTTTGCTGTGTAGCTCAACTGGACTCAGCCTGAGATCCTCTTGACTACCTACATGAGGATCCCAGTTCCTCATGTAGTCCAGGCTGGCCTTGAACTTGAGATGCTCCTCTTGCGTCATCCTTCCAAATGCTGGGATTATAGGTGTCAGCCACCACACCATGAATTCAGGGCCAGCCTGGGCTTTATAGTGAGTTCCTTGACAGCCTAGGCTATAGTGTCAGACCCTGTCTCAAAACAAACAAACAAACAAACCAACAAACCAACAAACCAACAAACCCCTAACAGGCATTGTGTCCCTCTTTTGATCCAGTAGTGGCCCCAGAAAGTTAAGCATGTGGAGATGAATCAACCATCAGTCTTGGTCCTGTGGTAGTGAAGGAGAATGGATCCCATAGGCTCATACTTCTGATGTGTGGTTCCCCTTGGGAAGGATTCGGAGGTGTGGCCCTATTGGAGGCAGGGTGTCACTGGGGGCAGGCTCAAGGTTTCAGAAGCCCACCTCATGTTAGCCTTCTCTGCCTGCTGTTTGCTGATTCGGAGGTAAGCTTTCAGCTGCTGCTCCAGGGCCATGCTCTCCACCACCATGCCATGGACTCTAACCCTTTAGAACCATGAGTCCCAAACTAAATGCTTGCTTGCTTTTTTCCCCTTTTTTGGTGGGGGGAGCAGGGGATTGGAGGTGGGAGAGCAAGGTTTCACTGTGTAGCTCTGGCTGTCCTGGAACTCTCTATGTAGACCAGGCTGCCCTCAAACTTACAGAGATCTCTCTGCCTCTGCCTCCCAAGTTCTGGGATTAAAGGTGTGTACCATTGTGGCCAACTTAAATGCTTTCTTATATAAATTGCCTAGGTCGCAGGGCGGTGGTGGTGCATGCCTTTAGTCCCAGCACTCGGGAGGCAGAGCCAGGCGGATCTTTGTGAGTTCGAGGCCAGCCTGGTCTACAGAGCGAGTTCTAAGACAGGCACCAACGCCCCCCCCCCCCAAAAAAAAAATTGCCTAGGTCATGGTGTTTTAATTATAGCAACTAAAAAGTAACCAAGACAGCTCCTAAGAATTGTATAATTGGTCAGTGCCATATGAGCATAATACAGAATGGACATAAATTTCAAAATGGGTAGAAAGCTGAAAGTGTCCAGCCACACAGATGTGTGGGATTTGTTGGGGTGTTGGATGTTGATTGCACTGATCCATGAAGGCTTTGACTTGGCAGGTATCTAAGTTCTGTATTGTTGTACTTATTTTCCTCTTGAGACGCTCTTGCTGTGTGGTCCGTGCTGGCTCCCTGGACTCTGGGATTGAGTACGGGCGTGCTGTACTGTGTCAGGCTCTCAGCCTCGTGTCTCCAGGTACAACTGAAGCACCCTGTGTGGGAGGGTGTCCCATCTTGGGATCCAGCAAGTTGACTTCAAACTCATGTAGCCAAGGATGACCTTGAACTTTTGATTTTCCTGTCTCTGAGTGCTGAGGTTACAGGTTTGTGCTAGCAAGCCTGGCTTTATGTAGTGATGGGAATTGAACCCAAGGCTTTGTGCATGCTAAGCAGGCAACTCTGCCAATGGAGCTACATTCCCCAGTCCCTAGTTCTTTTTAGTTTTCTGAGTGGTTTTTTTTTTTTTTTTTCTTTTGAGACAGGGTCTCATTCTCTAGTTCTGGCTGTCCTGGAACTCACTATGTAGACCAGGGTGGCCTTGAACTAACAGAGATCCTCCTGCCTCTGCCTCTCCCAAGTGCTGGAATCAACAGCAGGTATCACTATGCCTGACTTTGTTTTAGTTTTTAAAAACATTCTTTATTAGCCGGGCGGTGGTGGCGCACGCCTTTAATCTCAGCACTCGGGAGGCAGAGCCCGGCGGATCTCTGTGAGTTCGAGGCCAGCCTGGGCTACCAAGTGAGTTCCAGGAAAAGGCGCAAAGCTACACAGAGAAACCCTGTCTCGAAAAACCAAAAAAAAAAAAAAAAAAAAAAAACATTCTTTATTAATTTATGAAGTTACATAAATTACATGTTATTGTAATTTTTGAGGTAAGGTCTCAGTCAGTATCTCAGGCTAGCCTGAGACTCATTGTGTAGCCCAGGCTGGCCTTGAACGCTTGGCAAGTGATAAATCCTAGTGATAAATTTTTTATTTTTATTTTTATTTGGTGTTTTTTTATTTTTTATTTTTTGACAGGGTTTCTGTTTGTGTAGCTCTGGCTGTCCTGGAACTCACTCTGTAAACCAGGCTGGCCTCAAACTCACAGAGATCCACCTGCCTCTACCTCCTGAGTACTGGGATTGAAGGTATGTGCTACCACTACCCATTTAATACGAATGTTTATAAAAATGTAGTTATAGGATATCTGACCTTCTGTGTCTAGTTTCTTTTCTTTCTTTTTTTTTTTTTTTTTTGGATTTTCGAGACAGGGTTTCTCCGTAGCTTTGGAGCCTGTCCTAGACTAGCTCTGTAGATCAGGCTGGCCTCGAACTCTCAGAGATCCACCTGCCTCTGCCTCCCGAGTGCTGGAATTATAGGCGTGCGCCACCACTGCCCGGCTTAGTTTCTTTTACAGTGTAATGTGTTTCATTGTTTATCCATATTGTAGTAGTATATATCAGTCCTTAATTTTTCTTTTTTGTGGATGAATAATCATGGAACTATTTTACCACATTTTATCCGTTCTGCTATAAGTGGATGTTTGGACTGTTTGTACCTTTGGGTCTTGTGAACAGTGCGGTTAAAAACATGTTTTTGTTTGTATTGGTTGGAGAAGCTGTTCTCAGGTTTTTCAGGGATCTAGCATGAAGTGGACCTGTGGGATCATGATAATTCTATTAGCTTTTTGAGGACTTACCAAGCAGTATTTTGTTACTTCTTAGTTGATTCCTGCATGTTCTGGTCGGCTCTGCTTCACCTTTCCCATGGCACTTGCCATAAGACTGGGTGTAAGGCAGGGATGTC
Organism: Peromyscus maniculatus bairdii; assembly: GCF_049852395.1. Classification (NCBI taxonomy): domain Eukaryota; kingdom Metazoa; phylum Chordata; class Mammalia; order Rodentia; family Cricetidae; genus Peromyscus; species Peromyscus maniculatus. The sequence goes on along the minus strand of NC_134860.1, from coordinate 39,094,038 downwards.
TGGTCACTGCGTATTCATTGTTCTTTGGTACCATAACCTCATCTCCCAGTTTACTTGTATGGGACTCAAGCAGATGTTCAGGGAAATAGATGTTTTCAGGACTTGTAAGGTGCCAACAACTCCGTGTGGATGATGTCTGATGTCAGACAGTAGATGGTTGTAAACCAGGGAGACTATTTTAAGCCTTGTGCCGCCTGGGTGTGGTGGGTGGTAATGGAGGAAAGAAGTCAAGGTTTCTTCCGTGAGCATCTTGTGCTGTATTGTGGAAGATATTGTTAGCATGTGATGATGCTCACTCAGTTTATATACTTTGAAAAAAAAATCCTGGGGCTTCTAAAAGTAAGAGAGCTAAAATTAGCAAGTCAAACCCAGGATGATCAGAGAATAAACTCTATTATTAACCTTTTGTTTTTCTACCGTTGTTTTTGGCACATCTGGAATCTCATGGCTCGAATGTTGTGACACTAGTTTTAAAACACCACAGGCTTTGCTGCTGGCCGAGAGGACCTGGAGAGGGATATCTGCACTCTCCATGTGCTGCCTCGGACATTTCTGAACAGCGTCAATTTATGGAATGCGGTGAGACTCAGAGCTCAGAGTTGGACCAAGCATTTCCTTAGATCTGTGTTGAATAACTCGGAATGAACGCTGTAAAGAGGGTTATAAGGCTGCAAATTCCAATCTTGTCATTTGCTGATATTTTTTAGCTAAAGATAAATGCTTCATAACCATAGAAAATAGAAGGATTAATTTGATGTGGCATGAATCTTCTGAATTAATTTGGGATGACTTGCTACCTTTTGGCAGCATTTTACTTTAACTTTTAAGGTTTTTTTTTTTTTTTTTTTTTTTGAGACAGGGTTTCTCTGTATAGTTTTGTTGCCTGTCCTGGATCTTGCTCTGTAAACCAGGCTGGCCTCGAACTCACAGAGATTCGCCTGGCTCTGCTTCTGGTGTCATACGTCTTTAGTGCTGAGACTAAAGACGTATGACACCACCGCCCGGCAACTTTTAAGTTTTTAATAGAAAAAAAAGGAAAGAGAATAATGATTTTAGGGTTTTTGTTGTGACTGAATGTCCTGTCCACATCCAGCAAGTACTAGGACTCTGCAAAAGAGAGGTGGTGGGGGTAATTTTGAGTCAGGGGGAAAATAATATTTATGTGGCTTTTTAATAAATTATGCATTTTCCCTATAGATTTGTCTATCTAGTTTGATACAGCTTAGGCCAAAATGAAATTGGTTTTCAATGTATTCTAAGTTGTGCCAATTTAGGGTGGGACCAGTGGGGTGGCGGAGACAGAGCAGCCGGGATTAAAAACTTTGCAGTTGATAATGTACACAGTAGATAACAGTATTTGCTGAGGATTGGCCACGGGTTAGAGATTTCTGATCGGTCCTCTTCCTGGCTGTATATACTTTTTTAAACACTTGCAGCAGAGAGCTGCCGGGTTGCATCTGCTTCTGCCTAACTAACTGTGGGTTGGTGTCACGTGACAGCCAATTTTGAGATTAAATGGAGGAGAGGGGTTTGTGCCTCTGACTGGGGAGGAGAGGAGACTCAAAGGTCGTCTGTTGTTTGTTTAAGACTAGGATACAGGTCTTTAGGATTTCTTTTTTTCCCCTCTTGGTCTTTGAAGGGAAAACGATGACTGTGTGTGCCCTAAACTGAGGCTTTGTGGAGCTGGTGTGTCTTTCTCTCAGGTAACGCTAACCACAGTAACAAGGATGTAAGTGCCGTTGGGCACATAGCTTGTGCTGACATTCGGAGGAGGAAGAGTCCGCTCTTGAGTCGTTTGTACCCCAATGCTCTCACCTCTAAAATGCTGTGTTTGCCTGCCATGTGTATTCATTTCATGATAGGATTCTTTTCTTTTTCTTTTGTGTTTTGGGGACAGTGTTTCTCTGTGTAACAGCCATGGCTGTCCTGGAACTCACTCTGTAGACCAGGTTGGCTTGAACTCAGAGATGTGCCTGCCTCTGCCTCCCAAGTGCTGATAGGACTCTCTTTTAAGGGGCTGCCACAAACCTACTTTTTTCTTTTTTTTCGAGACAGGGTTTCTCTGTATGGCTTTGCGCCTTTCCTGGAGCTCACTCTGTAGACCAGGTTGGCCTTGAACTCACAGATATCCACCTGGCTCTGCCTCCCGAGTGCTGGGATTAAAGGCATTCACAACCACTGCCTGGCATAATAAACCTGCTTTTAGATTTGGAGACTGGGTTCTCATCCACTAGAATTAAAGTGACGTGGAGATTAGCAGGACCTCTGACCGTTCATGATTCAGAACTTAAAACTTTGGTTTTCTTTACTCTTGTTTGTGTGGCTGTGTGCCACAGAGGACAGCTTTCAAGGGCAGTTAGTTCTATCCTTCCACTTCTGTGCCCTTCTAGGATGGAACTCGGGTGGATAGGCTTGGTGGCAAGCCCCTGCTACCCGCTGAGCCCTCTCACCAGCCCACAATGTAATCCTATTGCAAATGCAGATAATCTGGGAAAAGGAATTTGGAGAAGAGTTAGGTTTCTTTTTTTTTTTTTTTTTTTTTTTTTTTTAAGTAAAATGTACTTTTGTTGTTGTTATTGTTGTTTTTCAAGACAGGGTTTCTCTGTGTAGCTTTGGAGCCTGTCCTAGAACTTGCTCTATAGACCAGGCTGGCCTCGAACTCACAGAGATCCACCTGCCTCTGCCTCCTGAGTGCTGGGATTAAAGGTGTGTGCCACCGCCATCTGGCCAAAATGTACTTCTTTAAGCACTTTCCCAGGGCTTCTGTTTCCTACCGTGGATTTCATATTTACAAGTATTTTCAGTGGTTTGAGCTGAGGGACCGTATCACCAAATGCTCACTGGTAGCTCACTGTGGCTGTTTTTAGAGAGGGGTTTTATGAGAGTTGAGCTGTGAGATGGTTGCTGACTTAAGGGATGTCCTTATGCCCAAATAAACATTTACTTTCTTCCTTTTTCTTTCTTTTTTCCCTTTCTTCCTTCCTTCCTTCTTTCCTTCCTTCCTTCCTTTCTTTCTTTCTTTCTTTCTTTCCCTCTCTCTCTCTTTTTCTCCCTCTCTTTCCCTCCCTCCCTCCCTCCTCCCTCCCTCCCTCCCTCCCTCCTTCCCTCCTTTCTTTCTTTCTTTCTTTTTTGGGGAGGGGGTTGCAGATTTGCAGATTGCTTTAAGACCTGGACAGTCTTCATTTTATTTTGTCATAGACTGTTAAAACATTTGGAGCTCCAATTCTGGTATTTTCCCCTATTTAATTACATTTTTAAGATATAAAGTGTCAGTATTGCTGAAATGTGTTCATTGGATGCGGATGGTTATTTTTGGTTGTGGATACTGATTGTGGTAAAAGCTTGTCAGGAATGTATATTTTGGGTGTGTATTACTTGAGAAATATATTTTGCTTTACTGAATGCTCTTTTGCTTATGTATCTAATATGCCTAAAAGCAACTTTGTGTTGCTGGACACTTTCCATGACACTTCTCATCTGCTTCCTGTAGGTGTATTTGTAGGGTCAAATCAAATTAGTTGTGATTCCTCCTGAATAAATGATGCAAGATGAACTATTACTTGGACACAGCGAAATGTCTTCTAATGAAATTCTTCTCCAGACCGTTTCACTTTGGAAAGCTGTTTCCTGCTGTACACATTGACCGGGGATGCTTCTTGCTGTGGCCGTGCGTGGCGAGTAAGCAGTTTGATCCCTACGCACAGTGCTCCAGGTCTAGCGTCTGTCAGAGATTTATGTAACGGCACAAGATGGAGTGTGTACTAGATTTGCAGGTTCAGGCAGTCTTCGGCAGGTTAGAAGGTAGTTTAGAACAGCTTTGAACTCCAGCATTTAAAAAGCCAGGGGTGGAGGTGTACACCTGTCAACGCAGCATTTGGGAAGCTGAGGCAGAAGGTTTGCAGTGAGTTCAAGGTTAGCTTGGACTGCATAGTGAGTGTCAAACTAGCCAGAGCTAGCAAGACCTTGTGTTAAAAACAAACAGCAAAAAGAAATAAACTATAAGAGTTAAAAAACAAGCCGGGCGGTGGTGGTGTACGCCTTTAATCCCAGCACTTGGGAGGCAGAGCTAGGCGGATCTCTGTGAGTTCGAGGCCAGCCTGGGCTACAAAGCAAGTTCCAGGAAAGGTGCAAAGCTACACAGAGAAACCCTGTCTCGAAAAATAAAAATAAAGAAAAAAAAAATTAAACAAAACAAAAATCGCATTTCCATTTCTGTAAGGAGGTCTGGAAAGGTTTGGTTTGACAGCATCTTTGAAAGAAGATTGGGCATTTGGTTGGGGCACAGCCCAGCACGGCCAGTGTGACAGGGCTGTTAAGGGAGGAGTTCCTGTAGTTTGGGGTTGCACGTTTCACTGAATAACCCCTGGACTGTGGGCTTTTAAGGCAGACATTAGCAGAAGTAGCGAGCAGCCACCAGGCAGCTGTGCTTAGAGACAGACCTGGGATGTGTAAAGGGTGAATGAGCTGGGACGCCAGGGCTGAAGGGCGGCCTGAGAGGTCGAGGAGGGGTGGGGTGGTAGTGTTTTTTGTTTGTTTAAACAGTTTTGATTTTAAATGAACTCTTTTTTTCAATTTTATCTTTTATATGCATTGGTGTTTTGCCTGCATGTCTGTGCGAAGGTGTCAGATCCCCTGGAACTGGAGTTACAGATGGTTGTGAGCTGCCATGTGGATGCTGGAAATTGAACCTGGGTCCTTTGGAAGAGCAGCTAGTGCTCTTAACCTCTGAGCCATCTCTCCAGCCCCATATTGGTAGGGTTTTGTTTTGTATTTGTTTTTTCAAGACGGGGTTTCTCTTTGTAGTTTTGGTGCCTGTCTTGGATCTCGCTCTGTAGACCAGGCTGGCCTTGAACTCACAGAGATCTGTCTGTCTCTGCCTCCCGGGTGATGGGACTAAAGGCGTGTGCCACCACTGCCCGGCTATTGGTAGTTTTTTAAGAGATTCTTACTTTCAAATATTTGAAGGCCTGCAATATTGAAGAAATAGTAAAATGCCTTGGGATTGTTCCTGGGACTAGTGTGTTGAGGTCCCAGGAAGGTGGAGGCTTGCTCCTGTGAGCAAGAAATTATTATGGCTGCGGTTGCCTCCAAAGGTGATGGATTTTCAACCATGGCAAGTATTTAAGTGAGGATTTGGTGGCCTGTTAGTGATATTGGATAAAGATCTGTTACTGGGCAACTGAAAGTTGGTCTGGATGACCTCTAAGGTCTCATCAGCCCCAGGTTTCTAAATCTTAGAAGGGAAACACAGGTAACCGACTGTACCATTCTGCCTTTTTCAGGCCATTGGGTCAGGAGTTGAGCAGGCCAATTTTGCAGCAACGGCAGTGTCTTTGTGTGCAAATGTTACATTCTTCAGTATCTAAGAATTTGAAATTTCTCTTGTTAGGTATATACCTAAATCAACAACAATAAAACTTTAATTAATTTTGTGTTTCATGAGACCCTGTTCAAAGTCTAGACACTGAATTTAGTAGACATATAATAGATCTCTGGCTGAATGTTAAGTGCCATATGCAATGGATCCTGAACAATCCTGGAGGCGATGTCTAATCATCCCCCCTTATCTATGGTTTCTGTTATCATCAGTTAAAAGTATTGCATGGAAAACTGGAGAAATGAACAATATTTTTTCTTTGTAACTTTTAAAATAACCTTTATTGGGGGCTAGAGAGATGGTTTAGTGGTTAAGAACACTGACTGGTCTTCCAGAGGACCCAGGTTCAATTTCCAGCATCCACATGGCAGCTTACAACTACCTATAACTCCAGTTCCAGGGCATCTGATGTCCTCACACAGAATATACAGGCAAAACACTAGTGTACATTAAATAAATAAATAAATCTTGAAAAAAAACTTTATTATAGTATATTAGGGTGTTTATTTTGTTTTTTTGTTGTTGTTTTGTTTTATTTTTTGAGACAGGGTTTCTCTGTGTAATTTTGGTGCCTGTCCTGGATCTTGCTCTGTAGACCAGGCTGGCCTCAAATATAAAGATCCACCTGGCTCTGCCTCCCGAGTGCTGGGATTAAAGGCGTGTGCCACCACTGCTGCCCAACTTTTTTTTTTTTTTTTTTTTATTTAATTTAATTGTTGTTAATGAGTATTGTACCTGATTTGTAAATTAAAGTTTATTGTTGGTATATAGGTGCAGGGGAAAAAAAAACAACTAAACAGTAATAATATATATCAGATGCAGTATCTCTGTTCCAGGCCTCCATTGGGGGACTTGGAACTTGTCCCCATGGGTCAGTGGGAAAGTGACCCAAGGCTTGGGGTCACTTCACTTGGTACTTCATTAGACATTAATAGAGCTGGGGTGCAGAACTAGCTGAAGCAGGTGAGGACAGGGTTGGGCTGGGAGTCTGAAATAATGGCCCTTGAGCAATAGGTGCTACTGATTGTTCTATCTTTGAGCCTTTCACATTTAGACTGGTGCAGACAATCACATGTCTTGTTTCCTGGTTGTCTGTTTGGACAAGAAGACAGTTTTACGGAGCCGAGACTGGCCTTCCTGCCACCTCTTCTCAAATGCTAGGACCCCAGACTTGTGCCATCACATCCCACCTAGCAAAATGATGATATGTGTGGACACGCTGCCAGCTGGATAGAAAGGGTGAAGAGTTAGATGTTACCCGAGAGCAGCGGGTCCACTCCAGTTCCGAGGCCAGGATTGCACTCACTGCCAGATTGGAGAGCAGAAGTCTGTGAGAGCTCTGCTGCCCTGGCCAGATGGAGTCAGATTTGTGGGGATTTTCTTTCTGTTGAGGTGTAGAATGAGCTGGAACAGGTGTTAAGATAACTAGAACACTGCATTATTTAAAGGTGAAGGGTTATGTTACTGTATTAGTTTCACCTGGCTAACCTGTGCAGCAGAAGGTCTCCCACACAGATGCTACACAGAGCAGAGCATCAAAGTGTCTTGATTCCCTGCAAATAGCTGGGCAGGGAATTTTCTCAGGTGTGAGTCTTGGGAAATACCTTACTTGGCTCAACTCAAGATTATTGTACTTTTTCTTAAGTTTTTGTTTCTTTTGAGACAGTTTCACTGTGTAGCTATTGGCTGGCTGGGGACTGTCTGTGTAGACTAGGCTGTCTTCAAACTCACAGCGATTTGCCTGCTTCTGCCTTCTGGGTGTTGGAATCAAAGGCATACATTATCATTCCTGGCTTGTATTCAACTTTGTTGATATTTATCTTATATTTGTGATAGACATGTACCTGCTTTCACGTGGTTATTAATTTTGATAACAGGAATACATTTTCCCAGATTTTAATGATTTATTTTGTGCTTTAAGGAACGAGGCACAGCACATACCACAGCATGTACATGGAGGTCAGAGGACAACTCTGGAGAGTGAGGGCTTTCCTTTCACTTTGTGGGTCCCAGGGATTGAACTCAGGTTGTCAGCGCTGGGGCAGGTGCCTTCACCTGCCAAGCCCTCTCCTGGGTTCATGGATTGCATTATTTATATCTTAGATGCAGTGCTCCTTAAGTTATTGCATGTAAGCAAGGACAATCCTTTAAAAACTCCTCTGTAGACTGTGACCAGTATCTGGTTGGGCAGTGTCATCACTGGCCGGCCGGGTTGCACAGTACCTGCCTGCCAGTGTGTTATTTTGCATCTGAAAAAAGCAATACTGAAGAATCTTATTATTATTGAAGTTCTGGTATTAAGAGCCTTTTCTCTCCTTTTTTTGTCCTCTAAGGTCTTGATTTCCTAAAGATGTCTTTCACTTGAAGAGTGCTGTCTTTCCCATTGGTGAACTAAGACAACTGTCAACGTTGCCTGGCTGTCCTCTTGGTCACTTAAGGATGGTTGTCCCTAAGATGTTGCTTGGCCTGGGCAGGGATCCTCTGCCTGTTTGTTGAATTGTGACTTTCGAATGTGCAGGTTGTGTTAAGTACAAGGAGAACCTCTATGGGTAACGTCTGTGTTGGAGAAGCCATTTGTCAACCATGGTAAAACTTGCAAACCCACTTTACACAGAGTGGATTCTTGAAGCGGTGCAGAAAATCAAAAAGCAAAAGCAGCGGCCCTCGGAAGAGCGAATCTGCCATGCCGTCAGCACATCCCACGGCTTGGATAAGAAGACGGTCTCCGAGCAGCTGGAACTCAGTGTTCAGGATGGCTCCGTTCTCAAAGTCACCAACAAAGGCCTTGCTTCGTATAAGGACCCAGACAACCCTGGGCGGTTCTCATCAGTTAAACCAGTCACTTTCCCCAAGTCGGCCAAGGGCTCGAAAGGACCGTGCAGCGATCTACGCAATGTGGATTGGAACAGACTTCTAAAGAGAGCAATCGAAGGCCTTGAGGAGCCAAATGGCTCCTCCTTGAAGAACATCGAGAAGTATCTCAGAAATCAGAGTGATCTCACAGGCACCACCAACCACCCGGCCTTTCAGCAGAGGCTGCGACTAGGGGCCAAGCGTGCTGTGAACAATGGGAGGTTACTGAAGGAAGGACCACAGTACAGGGTCAATTATGGGAGCTCAGATGGCAAAGGGGCGCCCCAGTACCCCAACGCTTTTCCATCCTCACTCCCGCCCGTCAGCCTTCTACCCCACGAGAAAGACCAGGTGAGTGGAAATAACTGACGTATTCCATTTCGGTTGTTCCTTGTACACTTCATGTGGACAGGTGGTCCTCAACCTGTGGATCGTGACCTATTTGACAAACCTCTGTCTCTAAAAATATTTATACTACAGTTGATAATGGTAGCACAATTACAGTTAGGAAGTAGCAGTGAAATAACGTTACGGTTGGGCGTCACCACAACATAAGGAACAGTGTTAAAGGTTGCAACGTTAGGAAGGCTGAGAACCGGTGCTGTGGATGAAAGTTGTGAATGGAGCTGGAGGAGATTAGTTGTTTCTGCCTTGAAACTGGCTTCTGTATTTTATATTAGGGTGTTTCACAGCATGATTCTTTAAGTCATTTTATGACGTATTGAGGGCTTCCTTAGTAGTTAAGAGTTAATATAATACTCACGTGACTTGTTTTGTGCTGTAATTGCTAGATAAACTTTAATCCACCTTCCTCAAGCCTGAGAAAGGAAATTGTGGGGTTTTCCTTCCCTTATTTGTAGGGAAGAAAAACCTCCACACTTATTTTAAAATTGATAATCTTTGCATTTTGGGAGGTATTATGTATTATGTGACCTGAATCCCTACGGCTTCAATTTAAAGCCATTTATTGTCAAGTGGTCAGTGGGTGTAGGGGAATGTTTATTTTGTCTTGTTTGCTGTCTTTGTTAATTTGCATTTATTTATCTATTTATGTTTGTGTGTGCACGCCCGCGTGCCCACAAGCCGTGGTGCGCATGTGGAGGAGGTCAGGGACAGTGGCAGGAGCCGTTTTCTCCTTCCACTCTGTAGGCCCCGTTGAGCAAGCTCAGGTTGGTAGGGATGGTGGCAAGCACCTTGACTCCTGAGCCGTCTCGCTCGCTCGCCCCACGCTTCGTGTTATTTTGATAGCATTGTAAGTGCACGGCAGAATTCTGTTACTGCCAAGATTTTGAGCCTTCAGTTGGGTATGATTTTCTTGGTTTTGTTTCAAGTGTACTGAATTAATCTCCCAAAGTCAAGCTGAAGTAGAATGGCAGATTGTTTGTACATCAAGCCCCTCCGGTTTTTGCATTCCTTTACTGTCTTTTGGTTAAGTCCAGTCATTGATCACATTAACCATTTTTATTGAAAAAGTTTAAAAACGACATGAACCATTGTTCCTAGGAAGCAGTGGTGCCTGTAAACTGCATATTGAGAAAGGTTGACACCCGGGGGTTAGGGCTCTGGGAAATGACAAGGCCCTGGGTTCTGGCTCAGCTCCTAGGGACGTCAGTATGAGAGACTCTGGTTTGCTTCTGTTCTTTGGGTACGAAAAACCCATGATGTGGGCCTATTCCACTTTGTGCTTAGCTGGTAAGGGGGCCCAGCTCCAGAAGCTGAGTAAGACCAGGTCTGTGCACCGGTATCTGAAGTCTAGAATGGATTTCTTAACTGGATTTGTGCCTTATTGGTCTTCTGCAACATTTACTTATCCATTGATGGTGGTTGTATTAGTATCAAAAATGAAGTAAACTGTGAAATTTTCTTCCTAATAACTTTATTTTAAAAATTACAGAAAATTGACTATTTTAAATTTCTGAAGACAGTCATTTAGGCACTTCTGTTTCTCCTTAAAACATTTAAAATTTTTTATTTATTGTTAATATTTAGAGACAGTACTGTGTAGTTCTGGCTGTTCTGGAACTGTATATGTAGACCAGACTGGCCTCAACAGAGACCTGCCTGTTTTTGCTTCTGAGTGCTGAGTTTAAAGATGTGAACCACTACTGGGTGTGAGAGCCACAATGCCCAGCTCTCTAAATATTTTAGTAAAAGCATATATATATATATAAACATATGTGTCATAAAGTTCCCGAGAGCCATTTCTTCATAAGATTGGTTATCTTTGTTCTTTACTCTCAGCCATGGAAGTTTTCTAATGACCAGGCACGTGGGTCTAAGTTCAGGCACTGTGGCCTGCGTAGTGTCTTCGGGAGTAATTGTATCCCCCAGAGGCATTTTTCCTTGTGCTGGGGGAGTCAGGGAAGATTCTCCATAGCGCCTCTCCTCTGCAACCTTGCTCACCATTTCTTACTCACCTTATCATTTTTCTTCAGGCATCATCGTACAGAACTATTTTTAGTTTGAAGGGAAATTCATGTTTGAAGTGTCTAGGATTGAGAACAGAGTGGCTTCTTGCTTAGCATGCACTTGCTGCTCTCTCTAGGATATAGATCCTTAAACTGTCTGGTTAGCATCATTATTTAACAAGGAAAGCTGAGAAAATGTGCTCTGAATATTTAATTGATGAAGTTTGGGGATTAATTGTATCAAGTAATCATAATACATTTTTGGTGGTATTTTATCACTGAGCTATCTATCTAGCCTCAAATGGTTATATATATATATGTTCTTAATTTTTAGATGGGGCTCATTATGTGTGTAGCCCAGACTGTCTTGGAACTCACTAGCTAGCACAGAGAGGCCTCAAAGTCTTTTTATTTGGAGACAGGGTCTTACTATACAGTCCTGGCTGGCTTTGAACTTGCAGAGATCTGCCTGCTTCTGCCTCCTGAGTGCTGGGATTAAAGGTGTGTGCTACCACCACCTGGCTTCCTTCTTTTTTTAAATACTGAATGCCTTCCTCTGTTGCTCTCCACTGTAAAATTTTGGAGACAGGATCTCTCCCTGAACCTAGCGCTTCACTGATTGGCTACCTGGGCTGTCCAGAGAGCCCAGGGATCCTCCTTTCTCTACCGTCTCAGAGCTGGGGTTACAGATGTCCATCCACTGCTCCCAGCCTTGTACACGAGTGCTGGGATCTGAACTCAGATCCTTGTCGTTGTGTGGTGTGAGTGCTGTACCCACTAAACCATTTTCCTCCCTGTCCCCAATTTTGTAACACAGCGAGATATTGTTTCATCACTCAGTCGCCCTGGTTGGCTTTGTTTGAATTTTTGATGTTCCAGTCTTTGCCTCCCCAGGAGCTGGAATTTCAGGTATGTCATCGTGCTTGGCAGCATTTAGGATATGATTGGAAACTCTTCCTAGATGGTGCAATCTTAACTATAGTTTGAAACAGTGTCTTTCAAAGAAGCTGCTACTGTGATTGCTTTGAGTCATTGAATGTCGTTGTAAAAGAGGACATAAAAATAACAGCTAATGTTTTATAAGTATAAATGCTGGCCTCTTCCGAGTAGTTCACACTTAGCTCTTGACTCACAGTTACTGGGAGGGAGGTAGAGTATTGTTCTGCTTTGGCAGATGAAAAACTGAGCTGCAACGCTTAAGCAATTTGTCCAAGGTCAGTGGAGCAGGGGAACAGTCAAGCCGAGATTCCATCCAGATAGTCTTGAGTGGGAGCTCATTTGTTCTGGCAGGGTTCTAGTCGGCACTGGGACTGCTCATGAGCAGTGATGTCTCCCTTACAGTTCTTCAGTCAGTCAGAAGCAGTTTCCCCCAACAAATAGACCCCCAGGGTTTGAAATTTGGTCGCTATTGTATTTTTCCCAAGCAGATACAATCTATATTAGCGAATTGAGACACAGCAGCGGGGAAGCAGTGAGTCTGTGCCCCCTTAGGTTTAACATGCGCACCACCCCTGAGCATGGCTGCTGGGTTAAACGAGAGCCTCCTCCCTGGACCTAACTGCAGGACTTCCTGGTATGGTCTAGGATTCAGATCAGATCGGGTATTACCATGCTCACTTCTTACCACGAAATCCTTTGTATTTATTTAAGAAGCTTTCTCTGGCGAGGCGATATGGAGATGAATTAAACCACTGAAGATAAAACTTTATCTTGGACTCAGCGAGGGAACTCCTAAAGGATAGTATTAATGTTTCTCATTAAAATGGTAAAGCTCAATTAGGTCAGATTATGAGGACTTTGGAAAGTCAAATATTCTAAGAGAGACTTCGGCGATCACACTTTATAGCAGTAAGATTCCATTTGCACATATGGGCTTTAGCATTTTTATAAAATCAGTTTAGTCCAATTTTAAGCAGATTCTTTATTATTTCACTTTATTGAGACTGCCATCCTAAAATTTATTAAATGTCGAGTCTTCGTATGTTTCTAGTGCACTGTAAAGTAAGGGTGCTTCCAGTCATGCTTTTGAATTTTTTCTTTAGGAGAAATGAAAGAATTGTTAGAACATAGTTACGTGAGCATTGAGATTGTCAATGGGGAAAGAGCACGGGATCTTAGAGACAAACACGATTGTGATGGTCTTGGTAGTTAGTTTAGTTGCTTATTTGTTCCCACCTTCTCTCTCTATTTCATTATTTTTACTATCGTTATCGGATACAGGCTAGTCTCAAAAACATAGCCCTGGCTAGCTAAATTCTCCTGCCTCAGCCTCCCACGTGCTAAGATTACGTACCTGTGCAGTCATCTCCTCCCCTCCCCCAGAGGTGTTTTTGAGCTCTGGGCAGGGTAGTGTTTATCAGGATGAAGGATTCCTATGCTGAGACACATTTGCATCCTACATCAGAGTCTTTCATCAGACCACAGATGAGAGAATCTTATTTTTAGATTTTCCCTTTTTAGATTTTCTTTGCTGTTTTCTCTAGTCACTTTATGCCTGTCCTACAGTAGACCCTCCTCATCTTGTCTCTGGGACTTTTCCAGTTGGTACTTTGTGAAGGATCGTTCGCTAGTCCATATTGGTTCATGGTATAGCAGGCTTCCTGAAGCGTCTGAGCCCTAGGGGGTTTGTTTATAGTGTGAAGCAACTCTGTATCTTTTTTGTTTTAAGCTTGTGTAGTTACAGAGTCCTAGTGTCCCCTTCCAATGACTTTAATTAGAGTTGATGTCCTTTGTAGAGAAGACTTGCTATTTTCAGAGTCTTTAGCTGTTCAACTGAATGTTGGATAAAGCCTTAAATGTCATAAAATGTGGTCTTCAAAATCCTCTGATTTTTGGCATTGGCATGGATAAGAGTCGGTTTTAGAGTGACGAAACCTGTACAGTGTGAAAGATCAGATGGATCAAATGCTCACAGTTCCAAGGTCAGGGAAGGAAGCTTGTGGTTCACATTGTTCCTGTAATTAAGCTGCAGACGTTCTTCAGAAGAGCACAGTGCTCCCAGGCTGCCTTTACAAGCAGGTAGTACCAGTCCGCACTCTGTGGAGAGAGCTCTCGGCCTGTCTCCAGCTAGTCAGCCAGGTCAAGTGGGAGCTGAAATGAGTGACTGGCTCTTTCTGTTGCACTTGAAGCATGACCGAGTATCTACTTTGGAGCTGTTATCAAGCTAGAACTTGTCCAGGCTTCTCCTGAAGTAGACTTCAGGAGAGCAGCGGCAGCAGGCAAAGGTTTGACTGTTAAGGGTGTGGAAACCTTCTTTGTAACTCTTTAGATCTCAGGTGTGTTGGATGCTTTTGATACCTTTCCTACAACACTAATCCCATCCGGAATGAGCACCAGCCTTGGGGGATTTATGCATGTATTCCCTGTACCTACATGACTTATACCAGCTGGGGTGTGTGTGTGTGTGTGTGTGTGTGTGTGTGTGTTTATGGGAATAGAATGCAAGATCTTAGTGTGTGTGTGTGTGTGTGTTTATGGGAATAGAATGCAAGATCTTAGTGTGTGTGTGTGTGTGTGTGTGTGTGTGTGTGTGTTTATGGGAATAGAATGCAAGATCTTAGTGTGTGTGTGTGTGTGTGTGTGTGTGTGTGTGTGTGTGTGTTTATGGGAATAGAATGCAAGACCTTATGCTCATTAGGCAAATACTCCACTACTGAGTCACATTCTTACTCTGTGATACTTTTAGTACCAAGAAAGTTAGTATTTTTAGCTTTGAAGTTATTTAACAGTTATGTGTTGTTTGCTGGTTTATTCTGATTTTATCTTGAATGGCAAAGATTTTATTTTTGTTTTCTCTTCAGACTTAAGCAGATGATACACTTTAAATGTTCTCAAAGTGGATGTCTGTGTTCTTTTTTGTCTATTTTATCCTTGTATGTCATTCCCAACGCAGAGGAGATGTGATTGTTCTATCATTGAGGAGACGATTTTGGTTGTAACACTCAGGATTTTGTTGTGTTTCTATACTTGGTTTTTCTTGGCCTTTGAACATTAAACTACAGTAGATTTGGTCAAATTGTTTTCCAGTCACCAAGATTTACAATCCGAATCTGAATCTTCTCAGTACTTTCATCGTTCCCATCTATTAATGTTTCACATAAACAGCAATTAGCTTACCAAATTAGAGTTAGCAAATGAGTCAGCCATGTAATTTGCTGATGACATTTTGTTAGCAGGGCCATGAGAAAAGTGTGTTTTTATTTGCATGTGGGCGCTCTTGCTCTCAGGTGGTGATGGAAGTTAGTGCGCATGCGCTGGAGGAAGAGGGAGGGCGGTGCAGTGCCCTGATCCTTCTGCTCCGGCTTGGACCGCTTTGCTGAGAAGTTGCCAGAGGTGGAAAACTGCCTATTTTAGGGTTTGGTTTTGTTTTTTTTGGTTTTGTTTTTATAAAAGTAAACATCATAATTAGTACACTATAATGTGGTGCACAGTGTACATTTTTATTTTGTTTATGAGAGGTTATGTTTTTAAAAATCTGCAGAACGAGACAGAGGAAGTACTAGCATAAATGACGCCAGGTTCAACTGAGGCTGGTCTCCACAGAGGTGCAGAGCAAACCCTAATCAGTGCTCGGAGGGAATCCAGGAAGGATTTGTGTTAATTTGACAAGTGGGTTTAAAATTCTTCAGCCACTATTTTTCAGAAACCAGCTTTGTTCATACATCCTTTTTCTAATTTGCTCCACTTTTGATCTTTGATAAAGCGACTGCAATATTGTTTCATTAACAAACTTGACTGGTTAACAGATGTTTGTTTTGGCTTGACTGTGTCCTCGCTATTAAAAACAGCATAGGCACTCATAGAAACCATGCTGGGCCTTTTCCTGTCTAGCTAGACCGGCAGTTCAAAAGAGCAACTTAATTTCATTTACAAGTTCAGTTTTTATTCCTTGGTGTTACTCTGGTAGACATGCAACATTGTAGCTCATCAGGGAGCTTTGTAGACCTCATCAGGGAGGTCTGTTGCTTGTCTCCTGGCTTCCCTTGAGTGCAGTCGCTCTCTCCTGGTGGTGTTGCTCTTGTTAAGCATTGTTCAGGCTTAGCATGCAGGAAAAAAAGGGATTGCGGAAGAGAGAATTGAGACATCATAGACTTCCACACTTCAGGGGAAGGAGTGGGTTCAGGCTGGCGAATGGAGATAATTTCTTCCACCTTCTTTGATGTCAGAAAGCTGCCATATGGAGTGCAGCGAGGCCCATGAGAAGGAGGTGAGCCTGGGTCTGGGCTGCCTGTGATGTTCTCAGTGATGTGGGCCGCCAGCCAGAGGCAGTATGGTTTCTGTGGTAGTTTCTGGTGTGACCAGTCCTGCTTTTGTCTAGTTTCCTGCCATGCTCGTGACCCTCTCCAGTTAGTTGTAGATAGGAAGGATGAAATTCGAAACAGTGCAAAGGTTATGTGGAACGAGAGAATCGGCAGAGGAAAAGAATATACGGACCAAAGCCAGTAGCAGGGCCATGGAAGATGATGGTGGTGGTGGTTGACTGTTTCTGTGGTGTTTTAATGTTACACGTCTCTCTCTCATAACAAAACCCAGGTTCCAGCTGTTGAGTTTGAATTGTCGGACCGCAGCAGCTACTATGTGCCTGTGGAGACCATCTGAAGGCCTGTTCATGGCATCCTGGGCAGGATGTGAGGGACCTGGGAACGCAGGACAGTCGAGGGAGCCAGGGCACGCTCTCTCCCCCCTTACCTTTGTAATTTAAAAATGGTGCTGTCTGATTAACGTTGGAAGAGTGGTTTAATAAATGCCACATTTTTTTCACATGGATCCACCAACTGTTAATACTGTACCCTATTTATTCTTTTCTCTTCTAGAGAGAAAGCGAGAATGAATAAATGAATGTGTGTGTGTGTATATATATATATAAATTTTTGAGCCTAGCTTGGTGGCTCAAGCCTTTAATCTCAGCAGTTGGGAGGCAGAGGCCAGCCTGGTCTATATGCAAATTTCAGGATAGCTGGGGCTTCATAGAGATCCTTTTTCAAAACAAAACTAAGCAATAACAACAACAACAACAACAAAAAAAAAACCAAACAGAGGTTAAGTTTGGATGAACTATTGGAAAACATAGAGATCCTTTTTCAAAACAAAACAAAGCAACAACAACAATAAAACCAAACAGAGGTTAAGTTTGGATGAACTATTGGAAAATAAACAGCAGACAGTATTCAGTTAATCCTTAAACATTTAGTTAGGGAAAATCTTCTTCCTGTGTAGCTCAATGCTGTCACTCAGGTAAAAACTTCAACAGGGAAGCCAGAGTTTACTGTTTACTCAATAGTCCACATTTTCTCAAACGAGCCTTAATGTTATTTATGACTTGATTTAGGACCCAGGAATCAGCAAAGTTTATAAGTTGCCTTTGGTCACTATGACTTTTAGTAGAGGACAGCTTTTCCACTATTTCAGGAGAAATTGCCAGTTTTGAAGAGTTGTCTTGAGTTGATAATTTCACTGGGGATTTGAACCCTGGGCTCCCTGAATGCTATATAAGCACTGTACCACAGAGGTGCATTTTCAGCTTCTAGATCTTTCTTTGTAGGAGTACCCCTTTCCTTTTGTGATTAGTAAGTACCCAGTGCAGGCTTGAGACCATGTGAATAACCTTTCGCTCAGTATGCATTAATTTTCCATCTCTGCTTTGATCACATAAGCTTAGCATTTAAAGCGTTGCAGCCTATCATCTGTGGTTAGGAAGTCTAACATGGTTCTCATTATGTGAGAGGATGACAGCCACAGAGCACGCTAGCAGTCTCCCTTCCTTGAGTTTGTTTCCAGCTTCTGGGCTCTTCACTTGGTTTGACTCATGGTTCCCTTCCTCTGTCATCAAGACCAGCCATTCAACATCTCTGAATGGTGCTTGGTTTTAAAGGAGGCGTGGCATTAGAGTGGGTTCATCTGGTTAATACTGGTTAACCTTTTCCCAACAGAGTCCCTAGCTGGGTGTGATGGAGCATGCCTATAATTCCAGCAGTCAGGAGGCCAAGGCGAGAGGATTGCTTCAGCATGGGCTCTGGAGCGAGACCCTGTCTCAAAGCAAAACAAAACAATAAATAAATAAAGCCCATCCCCTTTAAAGTTAAAAACCCAAACAAAGTATTAAGACCTTATTCCTATCTGCAAGGTTACCATGTTGACAGAGAGGACAGAATTCTGGGCATTAGCAAGTGTGGAGCTTGTGGGGGTGGCCATCGTGTTGCCGGCTTGCTGCACAGTGGTTTTACCGAACTCAGATTTTATACTATGGTCAGAATCTGTCTAGAGAAGAATGGGTTCTTTTTTAGGAGTTATGCTGGCTGCAGGTTAGAGTCCGGTTGTCTTGAGTTCTGGACTGAAGCTGTGTTCCTGAGTGATTTATTTCTAAGGGTGCAAGCAAGGGCTGTCTTCTCCCCCACTTGCTGGTGTCCCTTTACTAACAACAAATGGATTTACCAGAGAAATTTAGAAAATTTTGGGGGGAGTGTTGGAGTAGAATTTGAGGCATGTCTGACTCTGCACCTTAGGGTGGCCAGGAACCTGCATTGTAGCCCAGGCTGGCCTTGAACTCACATTCCTCCTGTCTTGGCATTTGGCACTCTGAGAAAACACTTGTGCTATATTCTGCTTCAGAACTCAGATCCTCACCTACCTGACTGAGCCACATCCCACCCCAGAGCAGAGTACTGAAGAATGGAGTTTCGGTATTTCAAACAGTTTTTGTTTTTGGAGATAGATTCTCTGGCCCAAGCTAGCCTCGAACTTGTAGTCTTCATGCCTTAGTGTCCTGAGTGCTCATGTTAAAGACTTGTGACATAAAATCTGATTCCAACAACCCCCCACCCCCCCACCGTTTTTTCTGTGTAGTTTTGGTGCCTGTCCTGGATCTCAGTCTGTAGACCAGGCTGGCCTCGAACTCACAGAGATCCCTCTATGCTGGGATTAAAGGCAAGTGCAACTGCCACCCAGCGGATTCAGATGTTTTTTTTTTTCAGAAATACACTTAAAGTTGTAGAGAAAGATCTTTCAGATGTGCCCACAGAGCACATTAAAATAAAACAGATAAAAGAGCCCAGTGACAAGTCTCCTCAGTAGGTAAAGGCACTTGCTGCCCAGCCTCGAGCCTGGGTTCAGTCCCAAGAGCTCACAGGGTAGGAAAGACCGACTCCTCCAGGCCCTCTCACCCCACACACATACCTCACATTCCCCAATAAACAAGTACATGTGAAAACTATTTTTAAAAATGAAAAGTTTTTATTATTGTGCATGTGTGTAGGTGTGGCATGCACAGAAATCCAAGAACAGCTTGGTTCTCTGCATGGTGGAATCCAGGGATCAAACTCAGGTGTTCAAAGAAGTGCTTTTTACCAGCTGAGCTGTCTCAGCAGGTGAACAAGCAGGTGATAAGACTGGCTTTTCAGAAACTTCATTTTTGAGACAGTGTCTCACTGTTGGCTCTGACTGGCCTGAAACGCCCTGTATAGACCAGGTATGTAGATCAGGCTGGCCTCGAACTCACAGAGATCCACCTGCCTTTGCCTCAAGAGCGCTGGGATCAAAGGTGTGCACCAGCACTGCCTAGCTTTCGGTGACATTTTAGAGACTAAACAATAGCTGAAGCATTTTATGTCTGTTATTTCAACCTTAAGCCCTCAGTTAAGGACCCTGACAAGAAACCACAGAGGTGTCTATGTTTCTTTTTTTGTTCTTGGGAAAAATTCAAGACGTAAACAGCAAATAAAGTGGGTGGCAGGTGGGGCTGGAGGCCCCCTTTCCTTCACAATGCTGCAGCTGCATCTTCCCGGTTCCAGTTGGACGCTAACAACTGTTTACTTATCAGCCTATCAGCTGCCTTCCAGAGCTGATAAAGGCTGTGATCTTAATATCTGATGAGCTCTGACCTTCCGAAACCTTCCAGCTTATCTCAATTTCCACTGGCTACTGAAATACAACTCGATACCAATAATTACATCCCCCAAAAGCGTTTATGCCAACTTATAAAATCACCTCTGTATTGGAAAATTGTGTAGTATCTTGATTTCAATTTAGCATGGTGTGTTGGTTAGCAATAAATCTTGCTAATGTATGAAACACAAGCCTGCAGGCAGTTTGGAGAACACTGATCAGGCGCAAATTGGATGTATTTTGCAAGCATTTCAAAAATTTAGAGCAAAATGAAATAAATAGTTATGACTGAATGCATCAGTTTTTAGTTTTTTGTTTTTTTTTTAATACTCATGTGTATCCTGTGAAAAAATTCCCAGTCCTCCTAAAGTCCTTTATTTGTGTGTGGGACCATTTTAAATTCCCTACCTAGTCTATGACATTCAATGAAAGCAAACAGACATGGTTGAAAACACTGTGTTTGTGCTTATCGAATGTGTGATTAGTATTTCACATTATATTTGAAGATCATAGAAACCATTCAAGAAGATATTCATTTAAACACATTGTAATATTTTCAGGATTGCAAATAAAGCCAGGAGTGGTGGCATACACCTTTAATGCCAGCACTGGGAAGGCAGAGGCAGGCGGATTTCTAAATTCCAGGCCAGCCTGATCTACTGAGGGAGTTCTGTCTAAAAAAAACCAAACCAAACCAAAACAAAACAACCAAGCAAACAAACCAGAAAGTTTACAGAATAATTCTCTGTGAAGCTTGAGTGTCCGTGAGAGCTGCTAGTAGGTACGTCTTACAGGGAAACAAACGGGACAAAGGAAGGGGTGACGTCCCCATGGGCCGTTCAGAGCTGGTGCCTGCGTCTTGGTACTCAGGCTGCCTGTAGTCCCTTTGCTCGCCGCATTCTGCCTCTACCTCTTCCTTTGAGTCAGATCAGCACAAGTCTGTTCGCATATGTGCAAAGCACTCTGCTAGGTCCTCTGGGAGTTACAGAAAGAAACCACGTTCAAATGGTAATCAAAAGAGCCCGTTGAAACATGTCAAGACGCACACAAACCTGCGATTCCTTCTCAAGTGATCGGTATGGTGACCATCATCTTCAGACTGATGGAATTTTTTTTCTTAAAGATGTATTTATTTATTATGTATACAGTATTCTGCCTGCATGTGTCCCTGCAGGCCAGAAGAGAGCACCAGATCTCATTACAAGTGGTTGTGAGCCACCATGTGGTTGCTGGAAATTGAACTCATGACCTCTGGAAGAGCAGTCGGTGCTCTTAACCACTGAACCATCTCTCCAGCCTAGAGTGATGGAAATTTTTAAAATTTGTATGTATTAATATCATGTATGTGGATGATACATGTATGCTAGTGTAGGTACATACATGCTACATCACATATGTAGAGGTCAGAGTACAACTTTTAGGGGTCAGTCCTCTCCACTGTGGGTTCTGGGGACCAACTTCAGGTCATCAGGTTTGCCTGGCAGACACTTTATCTGCTGAGCCATCTTTTTAATTTATTTTATTTTTATTTTATGTATATCAATGGTCTGCTTGCATATCTAAGTATACAATGTGCATGCTCATACAGGCCAAAAGAGAGTATCAGATCAATGGAACTGGAGTTACAGATGTTTGTGGGTGCCAGGAACTGAGCCCAGGACCTCTGCAAGAGCAGCATGTGTCTGTAACTGTTGAACCATCTCCTTATCAGATCCCCCCAGCTAGGGTTACCAGCAGTTGTGGGCCTCTGGATGTGGGTGCTGGGACCTGGAGTTGGGTTTTCTACAAGAGCAGCAAGTGCTCTTCAGTGCTGAGCCGTCCTTCCTGTCCGTGTTAGGATTTTCTTATGTGCCAGCGCAGACTTGCCACACCAGGGATCTGTGGATTGGTGGGCACACTAATAAGCAAAGGTAGAGAGAGAGCTGAGGCCTGGGCAGATGGAGGCCAGGCCTCACTGTCTTTGTCACTTAGCTCCTGGCTCCAAACTTATGTGGCTATAATACTGTGTAGAGGGAAGGAGAGTCAGGAAAATGGGAATTCCAGGTTAGTTTCTGCTATAAAATGGGTTTAAGGCTAGCCTGGGCTAAATGAAACCTTGTTAAAATAAAAATAAAAGATCCAATTAGCTGGGCCTTATTGGCTTCAAAATCCTCTTTTAAATATCTGAGTTCTAGTGGGGTGGAGAGATGGCTCAGAGGTTAAAAGTACTTGTTGCTTTTGTGGAGGACCAAGGTTAGGTTTCTTATACCTACTGGGTAACTCCAGTTTGGGGGTAGGGGAAGTCCTGGAGCTTTCTTCTGACCTCTGTAGGCACCAGACATGCATGCAGTACACATCCATACATGCAGACAAAACACTAATACACACAAAATAAATCTTACAAAAAAAATCTGAGTTATAGTTGGGCCATGTGGTCTCAGCTACTTAGGGGGCTGAAGCAGGGCATATCAAGTTTAAGGCCAGCCTGGGACACTTATGAGACACCCTCCCCTTAAAAAAAGGGGGTTGTTTTAGTTATTTGTGTGTGTGTGTGTGCACATGTGTACAGGTATGCATAGGACCAGAGGTGTTGGCTTCCTTCCCATGGAGGCTTATAGTTAGGGGTGATTGTGAGCCACACATTGAGGATGCCTGGGAAGTGGACTCTGAAAGAGTGTTCTTAAAATGTAAACCATCTCTGTAGCCTCTGAGACTCTGTCTTAAAATAAAAAAGATCTGAGTATATAGTTAAGTGATTGAGTACTTGCCAAACATGCACAGATCCCTGGGTCCATTCTCTGGTATCACCCCCTACACACACACACACACACACACACACACACACACACACACACACACACAAAAGGGGAAAGAAATATGAATTTAGAAAGTTAATAATTCAGTGCTTGTAATTCAAAACAATTTGTTTGTTACAATTGGTATGTCTAACAAAGTTCAACATTTTCATTGATTTTTTTTTCTTTATTAGTTATTTGGAGACAGAGTTTAATGCTGTCCAGGCTGCCTTCATAGAGCTGAGACTGACCTTGAATTCCAGATCCTCCTGTAGCTCCTAAGGCACCTGGGATCACAGGTGTCCAGTACCATACCCAGCTCTTTTTAATTTTTTTTTTTTAAATTGGTGCTTCAAATTTTTATTTTGAGGGGCTGAATATAAATAGCTCAGAGGCAGTGCTTCCTTAGCATGAAACCTGGAGTTTTCTCCCTTCCCTCCACAGCACACAACCTGCTCATCAAATGATGCATTTCAGAACCACTAACAGAAGCCGGGTGCCTGTGGCGCATACCTTTAATCCCAGCACTCAGGGGACAGAGGCAGATGGAACTCTGTGAGTTCGAGGCCAGCCTGGTCTAAGGAGCGAGTTCCAGGACAGCAGAAACCCTGTCTTGGAAAAACCAAGACCAAAAAACCCCACTAACTGTTAGTAACTAATGGATAGATGGATACTAAGAAGTAAGCCATCTTTGTCTTAGACAGCTAGTCATCCTCCCCAGAGGCAAGCAATATTAACAGTCCCTTATCTGATTTCACAAAGATACTCTGTACGCCCATGGTTTTCCAAAAAAGGGTGGTGGTGGCTTTTCGTGTGTGTTTAATGGAGCATGTGATATCAGAGGCCGACAAATCATATAGAGCAATGTATGTTCTTTTTAATAATATACTCTAGTGGGTTGATGCTTTTTTCTGTCCTTTATGTGAATATTAATGAACACTTCACACATCTGTTGGATGCATCCCTAAGTTCAGTGGCCAAGCGAGAGGGCATATATAGTTTAAGTTTAGTTTTATTTCTCTGCTGAAGAACAATCACATCTCTTTTATGGCCTCTAAGCTTCATTTTGTGCATTGGCCTGTTTTGCAAGATAACAAGAAAAACAAATTCCACTTATTTTCTTCCAATGTTTTTCTGTTTTCACTTTTTATTATTGAGCTTTTGCTCCATCTGGAGTTTACTTTACTCTAAGGAATGAGGTAGGAATCCAATTTTACTTTATTATCTTTTCAGATGGCAGCCCAGCTGTCCCATTACCATCCGTCGAGTGATCTCTTTATTCTTCTGTATCTGAAATTCCATCTTTACAATAAACTAGGTGTGTGTGTGTTTGAGTTGAGTTTTAGACTGTGTTTCAGTTCCTTGAGTTGTCAGTGCGTGCACCTGTACCACAGGGTTCCAGCTACAGTAGCTTCAGAGCGTGTTTTATTATCCTCCTCCTTTAGTACCGTTTTATTTCCCCTGTAGCCCCGAGAGATCTTAATGCTAATTTCAGTGATGGAATGACCTCTTTTATGAGAACGAATCTAATGTTGAATACAGGGGGGAGCTTTCCATATTATGTTTTCCGTTAGTGCCTTCTTGTAAGAAGTTTTATTCTTGAGTAAACATCAAGAGCGGTGTTGCCCATTGTCGTGGATAAAAACTGGCTCCTGACACGGCGGCTCCAGTTTTTGCTCTTACTGCATTATTTTGAAGCAAACACCACACATGGTGCCGTCTTGCCCTGTATTTTAGGCAGCTAGCCATTGCCATCATCCTTGTGGTCGGAGTCTGAGAGTGTGCCTATGTGGGTAGGGTGTACTGGTATGCTTTAACGAGCGCTACTAAACTAATTCCTAGGTTTGGTTTTTTTTTCTTATTATAAGTCAGACATTCCATTTACTCTTCTTCGTCCCCCCTCCATTTTTTCTAATGGCTTTAGGTTTTTAAATTTTATTTTAATTATTTAAGTTTTTGGGACAGTGTCTTACTATGTAGCCCTGTATGGCCTGGAACTCTGTGTAGACCAGGCTGTCCTTGCTCAAGGAGATCAATCTCTGCTGGGATTAAAGCGATGCGCTAGCATGCAGGGCTAAATTTATTTGATTTTAATTGTGTGTCTGTATGTGTATTTAGGGGCCTACAAAGACCAAAGGCATAGGATGCTGTAGAGCTAGGGTTACAGGCATTTGTCAGCTACTCCACATGTGCACTGGTGACTGAACTGGAGTAGCTTTCAAATGCATCCTTAACCCCTGAGCCATGCATAGATATGGGTGATACTGTGTCCATGGGAACTTGGACCAGATACTAAGGGAAGGTGATGGCTATAATGGAATGCTCTTCAGTGTACTGATGGCATTTTAGGAGATGCCTCCTAAAGTGTTTCATGCTGAAGTATTGGGATGTTTGAAGTGTTGTAGTGGGTAGTCATTCCAGCTTTAATCTGGAAGTTCCAACCCCCATTGAGGCTTCGGCAACTGTCACGCCTACAAGGCGGGGCCAAGGGAGTACCCTGAAGACCTGAGATCTGGATGGGCCAGCTCTCTCTCTGTTCCTGGACCCTGGACGGTGGAGGTTGACCGAGCAGAGCTCCAGAGAACACCGCTGGATTGTGATACACCTTCCCCAAATCCCGTGACCTACCTATTCCTTCATTTGTAAGTTACCCACTAAATAAATCCTTTTAACTACGTGGAGTGTCCTTAATAATTTCACCAATAAAGTGTACTTTCTGGTGGTTCAGCAAACATTACAACATGAATAAAGAATGGGTGTGAATATAATATGGGTGTGAATATATGATAAGGGGCAGAAATGTGAATAACCAGTGAGCCTAATGAAAGGTATTGGGGCTGGTGGTACTGCTCAGCAGGTAAAAAGGCACTTGCTACCAAGCTTGAGGAAGAATTTAGTACCTGGAATCCACATGATATGAGAAGGGCAGAACTGACCTCTGCAAGTTATCTTCGAACCTCCACACATGCAGAGTGCACATGCATCCGGATACACACACACACACACACACACACACACACACACACACACACGTAATAAAAAATTAAATTGCCTCACTGTCTTTACCTACAAAAAAATGAGTCTATGTTCTTTTTATAAGTAGCATTCTTTGCCATAAATAGAAGGTAATTGTAAATGTTATTATTTAAAATAGTTTATTGAATTATAATTGAGTATTGTCTGCCAAGACTCTTGAGTCTAAAGCCTGCTCTCAAAGATTAGCAAGCAGTAAAGAGGTGTTCAAGCCATCCTAATACCAGACTGAGAGTTCTCTCCTTGACTCAATTGGACAGTATGAAGGAAAACTGAAGAGGAAGCAACCTTTTCATTCAGTGACGAAATTTCACACTTTGGGACACATCACATCAGGTCTAAGTGTAATGTTAGGAAAAGAAAATTTTGTACTGAACTCAGTTTGTTCTGCACTGAAGTTTTGTCATTGTTGGGTAATTTTGGTTACTCTGGATAGACTATGTTTAGCTGAGTAGTGTCTGGGTGTAGAGATGCTATGTTGCAGCTTTCATTGTTACTGGCCTCTTGCTTTGAATTTGTTCTTGTGCACACACACACACACACACACACACACACACACACACACACACACGCACACGCATGCACACGCATGCACTGAGGTCCTGCTGTTACTTGGAAGGAAGGCCCTTGAACAATAACAAGATCCAGATCGTGTCTGCCTTGAGTTTTGTTATCCCCATACAAGACTCAATTGAATAAAACATATCTCCCATCTGGCCTGTAAACCTCAGTGGCACTCAAAATAACTTACTGGTTAACAAGTTCTTGGATCATGGTATCTTGAGTTTTTTTTTTTTTTTTTTTTTTTTTTTTTTTTTTTTTTAAAGTTCAACTTCTTTTTAGCTGTTGCTAAGGGAAGTTTGGTTGACACAAGGGACATGAGGACATGTCTGCATATTGCCAGTTGTTTTATAGGCACTTGGCTCTGTCGCCTTGCAGATGGTAATACTTTGGGTGGTGGGGAAATGTGTGCTGATTATCTTATTGAATTAAGGTAACCTTTTGTTGTCCACCGAAGTCTGCAGACCAGTTGGGCAGTGAGCAGCTGCTGGGGTGGCTTGTTTTGGGGATTTGAGAAACACAAAGATGATCTTCAAGGGTGGTCATTGTAATCTAGGTATCCAACAAAGCCATGTTGAAAGCGTCTAACCCCTCTGACACCGTTTCATGTTCTCATGGGAGGGAATGAACAACAGAAAAAAAAATCAACTTTTCTTCAATTATACTGACTAATTAAAATTGATTTATTATTTTGCCAAGTCCTAGAAAATCACCTTACCTAATGTAGTAAGTCAAAGACAATACGCTTTCATGATATTTGACGCCAGAAGCATCCTAACTTTATTGCAGTCTGTTGAAGATGATGGTGAAATAACGGAATTGTTTTTATTTTGAGTTTATTATCAACTATTCTAGAACTCAAAGCTTGCCTTACTGTTACCATCTGTTTGCAAATTCTAGCTGTAGAACTTTGGGTTTTAGGGTTGTTTTGCTTGCAGTCTGCCACTTTTATCTGGAGTCTGCTCAGTCTGAAAGCTATTTCAGGAGGCTGCTGCTGCTGCTGCTTCTGCTTCTGCTGCTGCTGTTTTTCCTCTTCCTTTTCCTTTCCCCGCTCCTTCCTTCTTCCCCTTTGAAGCAAGGTCTTGCCTTATAGACAGTCTGGCCTCAAACTAGAGATGCTCCTGCCTCAGCCTCCTATTGCCTGGGAAACCTCACTTTTAAAGTAAGGGGATAATATTTATTATTATTATTATTATTATTATTATTATTATTATTATTGCTGCTGCTGCTGCTGCTGCTGCTGCTGCTGCTGCTGCTACTACTACTACTGAAATTGTATGCCTGACTGCCCTTCTTGGAGAATTTTTCTGGAATTGATCCGTTTGGTTCTTCAGAATGTAGTAGTATAGATGACCACATAGAAAATGGGGTGGCCTGGTTATTGTCAGAGAGAAACCACTCCATGGTGATTGAAGAGAACATTCATCTATCCAGTTGGGTCATTTCTTGTGCCCTAGGATTGTGCTTTGGATTGGAAGTTTACCTTTTCTTTCCTTCAGATGTATCTGCCAGTCATGATCCTGTCTGCACGTATTTATGAAGCACACATTCTTCTGGGCAGTGGAATTGGTCTCTTGCATATGCTTTTTTATTGTATTCTCATAACTGTGAGGTAGGTCTTACTAGCTCTGCCTTAAAGGCAAGAAAACATCTCCCTAGGTGGCTCAGTGGCTGTCCAGTATCTCATGCTAATTAGGGCTGAGCATATGGAGTCCAGGGCTCTCAGAGTCTAAGGCTTACACTTCCTACTTTTCTGCTGCTGTCTAATCATCAGACTTCCTTCTTGTCCACATTGTTAGAATCAAATAAGCTCTCCTTCAGGGCTTCAGAAACTATGTCCATGCTAATCTTACTCACGGTGGAAACAGTAAAACATGTAAGAAGTGAGTGTGAGTGCATGTGTGCACATGTGTCAGAGACAACCTCAGGTGTTGGTCCTCACCTTCCACCTTGTTGGAGACAGTGTCTTGCTGTGAACTGCTTTGTACACCAGGCTCGCTAGCCAGCAAGCTTCTGGGTAGTGTCCCATCTCCACCTTCCATCTTCCTGTAGGAACTGAGATGACAGCCACACACTAGCATGGCCATTCCTGGCTTTCCCTGGGTGAGGCTCCTGTCTTCCTGCCTGGAGGACAAATACGCTTACCCACTGAGCCATTCCCGAGGCTCTAATGTGTCAAACACTGTCTAGGATCCCACCAGCTGTTTTTCTCACCACCACACACTCTAGTTTTGCTTATTCCCTTCCAGACTTATCTATAAGTCACAACTGTAGTCAAAGAATACATGTAGCCAGTGAGCATTCGGGGTTGTGCAAAAATTACTCTGGCATTTTATAACTATTTTCTATTTTAAATGTAATGTTTCCTGTTTTTGGAGGTATGTTTTCAGTAACCCAATCTGACCTTGAACTCCTCAAACTCCTGGTCCTTTTACCCCCATCTGAGAGACCTCATCTATAAGGCTGGCAACATACCATGTGTATTTTTAGTGCCTCTCGCAGCCTGCCCTTACATTCCCACGTGTCTGATTATTTTGCCACTTAAGCCCCCTCCCCCATGAAGAAAAGGACTTTTTGGCCACCTCTCTTGTATGAATACAAGTTGTTGTGTTATTTGCTGGCTTATTTAGAAACAGCCAGACACGTTCTTGTCAAACTTGGATGGATTTTGGAGGTTGTATTTAGGGTGATCAGGAGACATATGTCATGTTTTCTGATATGCTGTCAGAGTTAATGTACAGAGATTTTTAACATGAGGCCTAAAATTGAAATTCCCAAGAGCAGACTTTGGTTTGCATGTTAGAGTTGGATAATGTTTCAATTTGTCTTCTCCATGTCTTAATTAGGATGAGTGAAAACAGGATCTTCTGAAACGTGGTGGTGTGTCTCCCCATCTGATAACAGCCAATTTTAAATGGATCCATTTGATAGTTTTCATTTTGTTTAAGATCAGTTGTTTGTTGAAAAAGGCAGTTTCAGTTGCTATTTCTTTTCTGTGAATTTCTTTTTCTCTCTGGCCGGGAATGGAACCAAGGCACCGTGCACGCATGCTAGGCAACCATCCTACCCCGAGGTACTGCGTTCCCCAGCCCTCAAAGCCCTTGTTTTGAACTTGAGGGTGGAAGTTCAGCTTTTGAACGTACAGAACAAGTGGACTTCAGTGTGATCATCCCCACTAGTGTCCCCTCCCACTCGTGCAGGCTCTCTTCTGTGCTCAGTCCCCCCTTTGCCCTTCTAAGGACTGCCTTTCCCGTCACCCAAAGAAGCTTCTTATTTCTTTCCCTTGCTGTATGTGTTTACAAGTAACCCCATGTTCTGGAACCTGTGCTGTGTGTCATTAAGCTGTCCTGCAAGGGCCAATGCATGGCCCACCCCAAACTCACTGTGCTGGAGAAACTGACACTAATGTTAGCTAGGGCCACAGCTCTCAGGCAGGCCTTCATGTCCTAGCAAAGCTTGGTATCCTGTCTTTGGGAGTCTCTGAGCCTCCAGTAGTTTCTCTTCCTCTGAACTGCTGTAGCATCGTGTTCTTAATTGTCTGTCTTGTTTATTAGTCCAGTTTGTGACTCCAGTTTAGTGGACCTTGACATTCTAGGCTGATTATAAGTTCCTTGGCACTAGAAACTCCGTCTGATCCTTAATAGAAAATCTGTTGTCCACACTGTCTGCCAATATGCTTTGTGGGTACTTAAGACATATTTAATTCAATTTTTAAAGTTTCATTTTATTGTATATGTATGACTGTTGTGCCTGTGCACGTGTGCACACTTATACACGCACGCACGTGCACACACACACAAACACAATATCACATGTATACCTGGTGCCCAAGGAAGTAGGAAGAGAATGTTCATGTATTTCATCTCCTGAATCTGGTATTACAGGTGGTTGTTATACTTCAGGTGGATGCTGGGAACCAAACCCGGGTCCTCTGCAAGAGCAGCAAGTGCTCTTAACTACTGAGAGCCATCTTTCCAGCCCCAATTTAATTCAGTCCCCTCACCCCCAAGAAACAGAAAACACCTTTTCCTATCAGCCCTCAGACCAGCGGGTAGAGGAGAGGTGTTCCTAGGCGTAGTACTGCAGGTTGCCTTTCTTCTTGGCCTCTATCTCTAAGATGCCCTCCATGTAGTCCTCGCGGGTGAGCTCCATTGCACCCCTGCGAAGCACAGTCATACCTGTCTCCACACACATGGCCTTGCACTGGGCCCCCAAATATGGAGCGCTTCACGAATTTCCATGTCCTCCTTGTTCAGGGGCCATGCCAACCTCTGTATCCAATCTTAGTGTCTGCCGAAGTGAGCACTTGTTTCAGTTTTTAACGTAGCAGCAGGTCTCAGGGTTGGGAGGGCCTGCTGGGTCATGGGCTAAGCCAGGGCTTGTGCAGAATTCCCACAACGGCCATGCAGCGTGTGTCGCAGCTGCTGTGATGGTGGAGCACCTATCTGTGCCCCCCAACAGCAGCATTTGTCCTCTTTAAAGACGACGACGACGACGACGACGACGACGAAGGTGCCCCTTGCACATTGTGAGCTGCTCTCAGAGTCCACACCAGCTGACAGAGAACGGACGGGAGCAGAGTCTGGACTCGTCGCTTGGGTTAGTGACATGGAGGAGAAGTTCCCCATGTTTATCTGTGTGCCTGATTCGCTTCCTCCTCACATCTCAGGAGCCTGCTGTTGTCCTTTCTTTCTAAAATAACTGCCACCCACTGACTTTGTTAGGACATCCTGTCCTCTCAGATGAGCCAAAGTGGCCGGTGGGTAGGCATGATCCCCACTGACCTAAGAGGAAGTTGAGTCCTGGAGGCAGTCAAGGCCACAAAGATCAGCATCCAGTTGTGTTTTCTGACCAGACCTGGCCTATCTGTGTAACTCCAGGTTTTCTCTTTAGGATTGAGGACCTCTTTCCCAGCCTTCTAATAAACCTGCTCTTAGTAATCTTGGCATCTTACTTGAAGGTGAATGGTAAACTTGATGTGTGGCCATACTGTCCTGAGCTGTGGCGAAGGGAGCTCACGGACTACACTTGCCCGCACGGATCCTTCATCATGAAGCTGTTTGAGTGACCATTCCCTCTCCCTGCCTCCTGCCTCTAATTCTTCCCTCCACTTGTTCAAACACTGAGCTTCCACTCGGGACCATGTGATTTCATAGAGTTCATGTTCAGGATGTGATAGGTTTGACAGGAAGGAAATAGACAGTGATCAGAATGTGTGGCTTTCTTCATGTACTGGAAGGCCCAGGGTGAGTCCTTGAGGAGGATTTGGGAGGTTTCCAGGGTCCAAGTGGGAAGGGCTTAGTCAGTGTGTCTGAGGAAGAGAGAAGGAGCTGATGTGGCCATCACCGAGTGGAACAGGGGCGTACAGTAAGTAGCAAGTTAAGTAAGACTGGGGGACAAGATGACTGGGTTTGTATTTTTAAAGTCATGGAGAGGCATGACAGCTAAATGAAATAGGAGATTGGGGGTGGGGGCTATATATAAACAGTAGTACAGATTGAGCATCCTTATCTGAAGAGTCAATGTTGGAAATGCTCCAAAGTCTAAAACTGAGCTGGTGGGATCTATCCAAACAGTCCAAACCCCCCACCAAAACAAAAAACTAGTCTGAGCACTCCTGGGCCTGTGTATTTCACATACAGCAAGTACTCACCCAACTCCATATTGGGGAAATTGCAAATTTGGAAAATTAATGTATTCCATTCATGGAATGGATATTAGATGCCCCAAGCTTGATGACCCATTTTGGATATGAAGGCTTTTTTAAACTTTCATTTTCGCTTGTTTATTTTTGAGATTGTATTTTAATTCCAGTGTTTGTCACTTCCCTTTCCTCCTTCTGAACCTTCTCATAAATCCCCCTCCACTCTCTTTCAAATGGCCTCTTTTCATCAGTGGTTGTTATATAACAACCCGAATATAACCTTTTAGGTCCATGTAATGTTACTTGTATGTCTGTTTTCAGGGCTGTTTGGGGCTGGACAACTAATTTGGTGTATGACCTTGTTTATTAAGTGGGGTTAATTAAGATAACAGTCTTTGCACCTTAATCTCAAAAATGGAGGGAAGGACAGGAGAAGTGAAAAGTTAGGACATGATTGTCATAATAGTCGTGCAACTTTTTTTTTCTTTTTTAATGTTTCAAGTTTCCCTAAATAAAACTTTTTTCTGAGACAGGGTTTCTCTGTGTAGCTTTGGAGCCTTTCCTGGAACTCACTCTGTAGACCAGGCTGGCCTCGAACTCACAGAGATCCGCCTGGCTCTGCCTCCCGAGTGCTGGGATTAAAGGCGTGCACCACCACCGCCCGGCCCTAAATAAAACTTTTCATATTTTTGACATAGGGTTTGACCTTAAACTCAGTGTCATGAAATTACAGCATGTACTGCCAAGCCTTGTTTGTGGGGTACTGAGTATCAAACAAACCCAAAGTTTCATACAGGCTAGCCAAACGTTCTACCAAGTGAGTTATATCCCAGGGCCTAAAATATGTTTCTTTAAGTTGCCTTCAAAGATGAGAAGGCTCTGCAGGGTTATTGTAGAAGAAATCTCTGTTGTCATGATATTCTGTAGTCCAAAGGAAGCAAATGACAGCTTAGCTGGGTGACTGGCGTTGGCTATCCTGGGTTGTCCTCGGTGATTTTTTTCTCAGCCATCCTTATAGTCACTCCCCACGTTGGTTTTGTAATCAGCAAGTAAAGAGTGTCTGGTAGGGTAGAGTTAGCAATGTTGCTTGTCTTTGACGATACTTCTCTGATCAAGATGTAGTGTGTGTGTGCATGACTTCAAGTCAATCTTGTTTGTTTAGAGTAGTTTTCAGGTTCATTACAAATTTATTAGATTTCCAGAGATTTCCCATATATACCCCCTGCCTGTCAAATGTACACAGCCTCCCTTATTACAGCACTTCCACCAGAGTGATTGGTTTGTTACTGATGAACCAACTTGGAGACAACATTAGCTCCCGAAGCACACAGTTGCCATTAGCCTTGTTTTTTTTTTTGTTTTTTTTTTTTGGTGTTGTATGTCCTGTAGATGTGAGTTAAAGTTTTTATAGTTATTTATAATTTTGTATGTTAATGTTGGATAAATAAATATGACACAAGCTAGATAGGGTAACACACATCTATAATCCGATCTCTTAGGAGGCTGAGGTAGTGGGATTGAGAGTTTGAGGCCATCCTGGCCTGTACAGTGAGAACTGTGTAAAGTAAAGCACCACCAGCGAGCAAGAGCTTGGTGCTGCTGTTGTAAGGAACCAGTTCAGACCCAAGCTGTGGATTCCGGGTCAGTGCAGCAGAAGTAAAGAGCACAGCTGGTTGGTCATCAGGCTGGTTTGGCTAGTTCCCGGGGTGGCATATCAAACAGCCCGGAGCAGCGAGAGGACCTTCATGGTGCTGTAAAGTGACCCTAAAATAGACTCCTCAGGCGTTTGACTTGCTGTTTCTTGGTCGTGTGTCTTTCTTTCATTTTGGGGATCAAAACATGGTAATTCTGACTGTACTGCTGCGTCTTCACGCAGATGGTTCCCCGAAAGGCCTCACTTAGATTTGACAGATGAAATCTTTTCATTCCCAAGAGCAACTTTGTTAAACCAAACCAACCAAGTTCAAATCTCTAATTCCTATTCCTTTCTTGTGTGTACCATTTTATTCATGTAGAATAAACACACGGCCTCAAACATCTTACAAGGCAAATAGACTCCTTTTTAATTAGCGGCTCTATATACAGAATTTTACCATCATGAAATTTATAAACCAAAAAAGGAACAAATATTTACCCTGGTAGTTTCATGTCAACATTGCCCACTAAGAAAAGCTTAGAATATGTAAATGAGCACCGCTTCCCCCCTTAAGTCATGGAGGTAGAAAATTGGGCTTCAGCTTGCTGTTCTTTGAGCATACATGCTCTGTTACGTACGTACGTGTAGCTTCCTTCTTGTGAACTGATCATTTTCACATGGACTTGCTTCCAAAGCTAATACTCATTTTTCTTTTCTTACTAATTTTTAAAAATTATTTTTATGTATATGTGCATGGGTGTATTGCCAGAATCTATGTTTGTGTATATCTGGTAACTGCAGAGGCTAGAAGAGGTGCTATATCCCCTGGAACTGCAGCTACAGATGGCTGTATGGGGCTGGGAACCAAACCTGGGTCCTCTGGAAGGAAGAGCAGCCAGTGAGCCATCCCACTAGCCCCTTATTAGAAGTTCTTAATTAGTATGTGTTAATTATGCATAATAATGGACTTTGACATTTCTATTATACATGCATATAATAATTCCCAGCTAATAATCTCTCTTCTACTTTCATGTATTTATTTATTTGTTTTTGTGAACCAGTGGTTTTAGTTAGGGTTACGTACAGGAACTGAAGCAACTTTCTATTTGATACTGGAAAAAATGTTTGTCTTCTTGCAACCATTAACTATAACTCCCTGTAGATCTTCAGAGAAGGGTGAGCTTTCCTGAGACCCTGTCTCCTCTCCCTTCATTGTTATTTCCCCGTTGCCTTTGTTTGCTTGATTGTTTTTTGAGGTCTTATATACTCCAAGGATGTCTTGAAATCCTTATGCCTTCGAGGATGACT
Source organism: Peromyscus maniculatus bairdii (assembly GCF_049852395.1). NCBI lineage: Eukaryota > Metazoa > Chordata > Mammalia > Rodentia > Cricetidae > Peromyscus > Peromyscus maniculatus. The sequence continues at coordinate 39,059,564 of NC_134860.1, read as the reverse complement.
TTGAACTTCTGATCCTTCTGTCTCCACCTCTTGGATTATTAGGCTTGTGTTACCACACCCAACTAATAAGGCACCGGAGAGTCAAACCCTGGCTTCAGGCATACTAAGTGATTACGAGATGAGGGATATCCCTAGCTGCTTTTGTTAGTTTTTGTAGTATTCTTCATAAGGCATCTCAGGTACCAAGGGAAAACTTTTTTTAAAAAAAATACTTACTTTTTAAAATTATGTGAATGTGTATTATGTGTGGTTATGTGCATTTGAGTGCAGGTATCCATGGAGACTAGGGATGTCAGATCTTGCTGGAGCTGGAGTTGGTATATAGGTGGTTGAGAACTGCCAGATGTCTGTGCTGGGAACCGAACAAGAGTGGTATATGCTCTTAATTGCTGATCTGTCTCTTCAGCCCTGGAAAACATTTATTTTAGGGGTTAGCTGCTTTATTATCATAAAGAATAGTTATGCATTTAGGTAGACCTTTTACGACCAAGGCAAATTAAGCAAAGCACAAGACGTTTCTGGGAACAAAATAGCAAAGAAATGAAATTTTTGTTACGGTGAGGGCAGTGTGTGACAAAAGATGACTTGAAAAACAAAACGTTTAAGCTTGGGAGCTCTGAGATGGCTCAGTGGGTAAAGCACCTTCAGCGTGTGTGTCAGGATTGGAGTTTGGTTTCTAGCACGCACATAACAAGCCGGCCTGGTCTTGCAAGTGTGCCTGTAACCTCAGTTGAGGGAAGACTTGCTGACTGCCAGCCTAGCAGAAAGAATGTAATCAGGGGAGCCCTGCCTCAAAGAAGTAAGGCAGTGAGTGAGTGATAGGAGAGGATGTCTCACACCCCTTTCTGGCTTTAGTGTGTATGAAGAAGAGGTGTGCATACCTACATGAACACAGTGTACATACTATTTCTCTCTCTCTCTCTCTCTCTCTCTCTCTCTCTCTCTCTCTCTCTCTCTCTCTCTCTCTATTTTCTCTCTCTCTCTCTCTCTCTCTCTCTCTCTCTCTCTCTATTTTCTCTCTCTCTCTCTCTCTCTCTCTCACACACACACACACACACACACACACACACACACACACACACACACACACACACACACCTTTAAGTTCAAGGCCAATCTGGTCTACTAAGCCAGTTCTAGGCCACCTAGGGCTATACAAAGCTAGACCCTGTCCCAACAAAACCAAACAAAAATCTGTATGTGGTTATCCATACCTGTCTGGAGATTTGGAAGATAGAGGCAGGAGGATCAGTTCAAGGCCAGCCTCAGCTACATAAAGAGTTTGAGGCCAGCCTGGCCTGAATGAAACCCTGTTATAACACCTCCCTACCCAGTGAGGGGGCGAAATAAATGAAAAATCTCAGTTGATTCCAAAAAGTTTGTGTAAATGTATTGGAATAACTTGAAGGGGGAAAAATGAGATTGATATTTCCAAAATTCAGAAGCCGTATGATTTTAGCCAAGGCTTCCTGTGCTTTCTGGTGCTGCAGGAGGCGCCTCTGCTTATTTTCAGCTGCTCTGGGTGGTGATTATGCTGTGCATGCATCTCCGAAGTGGCTTTAGGTTGCTCGGGTTATTAAAATATGTTTAATAAGCTAATCTTTTTCAAAGCCTCAAAAATAATTAAGATGCAAGAACAGATAAGCCCTATGTCTAGAATGAATAATTAATTTGTAAACATTCTGGATGCTGGGGAGGAAGGAAGATGGTAGCTTCTACAGTTCCTGTTGTCAGGTCAGGAAGCAGAGAACTTGAAGCAGAGAGGATTGTTTCCTTTTTCTTTTTTCTGATATAGGGGCAATTTATTTTGGATTCTAATCCTGTATGACCACCAATGAGTGGTAATACTGGCGGTCTTTCCTCCCACTCTGCTGTTTACTTCCTATTAAAGGGCTATACCAATTAGAAAAATAAAACATGGTGGTACTGTAAAAAAAAATTTTAAACAAGTCAGAGACTTGACAAATTCAGAGAAAATACTCCATTATCTATTCTATTTTGGTGAGTCCAAAATGTTGTATCTAATTCACTTTCTATCCTAACTTGATTACCAACCCCAAACTATCTTTTGAGGTCTTTCAAATTTACACACTTTACATCTCTTTAGTAAGTTTCTTTTCTGAATTTGTTAACACGAAAAATTATAACTATCTATTTTTCAACTCCCTCAGAGACCCAAGAAGGAAATAATATTACCTAAGTAAACAAGAAGTGAAGGCAAGTGACTTCCAAAAAGTGTGAGAAATGACAAACAGCTGGCTGCCTGGACAGTCACCCAAGGTTCCTCTGCAACGTTAGGGCATCCATCTTCGGCCTACAGGCCTAGCATATCTGACAGATATTTCTGTGAAGCAGGATTTTTCTGAAGGTCTATCCTACCTTGTCTTTGCAAGGATTGACAGTCTTTTCTTTTGTGTCCTGCTTGTCCCATTTGAACAGCATACTGTCAGCAGTCGAGGCAAGGGCATTTTCTTGCCCAGTGGCTAACTTTTGCCACAAAGAAAGTAAACTCCATATGTAGTTTCTTCAATGTTTATTATTTTCTCTGAAGTAGATTGGTGCTTCCAGGAGCAGACATGTCTCAATGTCATAAAAAAAAATTTATATTATTAAAACATCTTAAATGCCATATTCTGCAGATCTCTGAAGTGTTTGATGACTATCTAAAATATGTTTGACCTTGAAAGCATACCTAACATGACTGCAAGTTTGACTGTAATGACTAACTACCAACCTGCATGTCTTTATATCCTAATTAGTTGTAATAGTACCTTTCAAGAACTAGAAATTTGCATTGCATTGTTAAATGAGATGTATAGGTACAATACCTTCAACAAGAGTAGAAATGTATGTACAGTATGTTCCAACAGAAATAATCTCAACTTTGTATCAATAAACATGATTTGTATACAATATATAAAAATCCAATCCAAGACTAGTAGTTGCTTTTTAAAAGTAGATTCAATAATCTACCTTTTTAAAAAAATCATATTTTTATTCTCTTTTTTCTTTCTTTTTTTAAAACAAGAACCCTGATTCTGATCTCTCTTGTTTAGCTTTTTTTCCTGACCATTACCAGTAACAACTTGTAATCAACCACCAATACAATGGCAAATATCTATAACTCATTGATCAACCAAAAACCACCTCTTGGGAATGTGGGCGTCATGTTCTTAAATTTACTTCCTGCTGTCTGTGGTGGTGAAGGCATCTTTAGGGGATTCTGAAAAGAAAAATTTTGGGTTAATTGTCAAGTCCTGGGAGAGGTAGCTGTATTATTTGTTGTCCAGTCTCTGCATAATGGGAAAATCCAGGGCTTGTCTAAAGTCCTGCCTAAAGTAGTCTGTGAGGCTGGATCATCTCAGCTAGCCGTCTTGAAATTGTCCTGAGCATTTGTAGTTCAAAGCCGATCGTTGGGTGGTGTTTGTCAGCTTGGTGGTGTTATCACAGTCTATGTGGAATTGTTATTGTGGGATCCCACCATCTTTTTGGAGATTTCAGAGATTGCATTAGGCATGGTGGTCATGGTTCACTGCAGAAAACTGATGGAGGCTTAAACCCAAAATCATGTACAGGAAGCTAGATAAAGCTTTTTTTATAGGATTAGTTTATACTTTATATGACCATTAGTATCATGACAAATTTTAATTTCTTAAAGAATAAAAACCAAAAGATCATGAGGTTAATAGCAATAGAATAGTCCCTTAGTTTTGGTTTTTCTTCTGTCTCAAATCAGGTGGCTCTTCTGACTTGATACAGAGATTTTGCGTTTTCCTTTGATTAACAAGCATGCTTGGGTTTAGAGAAGGAGAGAGCCACACTTTAACTCCACATCCAGCTTTAATTTGTAATTGAACTGGGACCATATAAAGACCATTTACATTATGTGTTTGTAGATAACAGCAGAAACAAACATTTAGGAAATTTTATGAAAATTTTATTCTGTTAGATATGTGATATACCAATAGGCCAGTTTACTCTCTTTCTTGGGACATATTTCCTGGATGATTTGTCCTTTTTATTCAGATATCTCATTTGTCCAGTGTTCTTCAGATTCCTTAGCCTTCATTCTCCTGAAAGACAAAAACAAAACCCTTCCCCAACTCTAACTTTGGGGCAGTTCCCTTTTGGCAAGTTATGAAAAGCATTTGTTTGTCGTATAAGTTAGTTTAAATTGAATGATCACACTGGTTGATGAACTATCACCTCTTCTAATTAAGAGGTTTTTCATTTAAATTGAACCTTTCTCAAATTTAATAGTATCTATAATTTTTCTTCTTCTGTGGAAACAAAAGCAAAACCTTGTTTCCAATGTAACACATATCCTGGTTTCCATTCTGAGGTCAGCACATCTTTAAAGTATATAGGCTGATTTAATTCTGTAGTTTTTTTCTATTATCCAATGTCTCTCCGCAGCTGTTGCTCCTTTCTCATTAACATTGAGAAAATTTAAAGTCAATAAAGCATTATGTAATCTATTTCTGGGGGCCTTTGTTACCCCTTTCTGTTTATTTAGATTATCCTTTAGAATTCAATTTGATCTTTTTATGACTGCTTGGCCAGATTCTTCTCATGTTCTGTCCTTTAGAAAGGGATGACATCAAATCATCGCTCAATAGAAACATTTGTTTGTTTTTTTGTTTTTGCTTTTCCAGACAGTAGTCTGGAACTCACTCTGTAGACCAGGCTGGCCTCAAACTCACAGAGATCCACCTGCCTCTGGCTCCAAGTGCTGGGATTAAAGGTGTGTGCCACTTCCTCCTGGCAGAAATATTTTTGTAAGGAGCTACAATGATCATTGGGCACCTCAGATTTGTCTGTGGTAGGTGGTATACAGCAGGCATTCCTATTTAAAGAATCTCAGAGCTGCCAGGCAGTAGTGGCGTATGCCTTTGATCCCAGCACTCGGGAGGTAGAGCCAGGTGGATCTCGGTGAGTTTGAGGCCAGCCTGGGCTACAGAGTGAGATCCAGGATAGTTACCAAAACTACACAGAGAAACCAAAAAACAAAACAAAACAAAAAAGAATCTCAGAGAGGAATGGGGTTATCTTATTCACCCAGTGAGTCATCAAAAGCTCATATCTATTCATTTAGTATTAAAATGGAAGACATAGATCAGTGGAGTGGTAGAATGCTTGCTTTGTGCATGTGAGGCTTTTGATTACATGCAACAGGTTTACTGAGTACCTGCATAACATAAATTATATTATGCAGTGATCAACCATTGAGACTCAAGTATGCAACTGATGTTAATGTTGTACAGAACCCTTTGAAGTGCAAAGGAAGGAGAATTTGGTTTTTGAAAGTTTTACAGAGAAAGGTAACATGGGTAAGCATTCTAGGTAGAGGAAATCGGAAGGTCAGAGGATGGGAGGCATGGTCCAGGATGCGTGAGTATTTGACCAGAGCGTGCATGACTCAGTGCAGGGGAGGCGCGATGGGAAGTGGAACTGCACGACTCACAGAGTGGAGACCCAGCTGTGGTCCATGCCTGTAGTCTCAGCCCTCGGGACACTGAGGCAGAAGGATGGAGAGTTGGAGAGTAGACCGAACTACTTGGCGATGTGTTGTCTGAGTTATGTCCACTAAAGAAACTTGTGCCGTGTTGTAGGGCAGGCTTTGGGCAGGAGAGGGAAGATCTTTTTTCCAGTCTCCTCACCACAAAGCTGACCTTGGGAGAGAGATAGAAGGCAGTGTGCTAATGTATCTCTTATCTCGGAGAGAGCCCAGGCCTATGGTACTGAATAGATATGATGAGGATCTATTCAAGTATAGACATTAAGTTGTGTAGGTTGAGGGATGATGGCCACAAAGGAGAAGAGAGGAGAGTCTTAGCAAGTAACTTAAAAATGCAGTTTTATATACAAACAACCTTACTAGCTTAAACTTGAAATTTTTTTGGCTTGGTTTAATTTCCTTCACCTTTATTTATTTGCTTACTTACTTATTTCCCGTGTGTATGCGTGTGTGCACACTGAGGGCCGCAGCACAGACAACAGCTTGCAGGAGTCGGATCTGGAGATTGAACGTGGCATCAGACTTGGCAGCAAGTACCTTCTTTGCCTGGATGCTGGGGTTGTAGGTGTGTGCCATCACTCCTGGGCTTTGTTTCTTGAAGTCAAATGTGTGTCTCACCGTGTGAATCCTCCCTTGTCTTTATCTAGTTATACAGAGCGGCACATCTGTTGCAGGGCTTGCCCCGTTCAGGAGGCCTTCCAGATGTTTTAGTTAGGGATGTGCTCAACTCAGATAGGACTGAAGTGGGATATTAGACACATAGGGGCTCTGTCTGTCTCTTGGAGACAGCAGTTGTGGGGGGGGGCACTGCGGTCAGAGCCAACTGCCCACTGTGTCATCCCTCTGAGATCTAGTATCTCGGCAACTTCCTGCTTCGCTGTCTTTAGTGGATGCCCCCATCATGCACGGCTCACAGCGTAGCTTCTTCACGTGCAGGCTCTGCCTTTCTCTTCCGGTAGGGGAGGTGGGAAGGTCCAGGGGTAACAGCCCAAGCTCTGTTCAGGAAACAAACCCTCCCCAGAGGCTTCTGTTTGCATTCCACTGACTTGAGGTGGCGTCCCTGGCACGAGGGTGGGCCTTGGCGGGTGGATCTGTGTTAAGAATCTGGCTTTTCAGCCTCTGGTTTAAAAGGCCATAGGTGGTGGGAACGAGTTTGTGTCATTCAAAATGCACCTTAGTTGAAACTAGACAGCATTATCTTGGTGTAGTTACCAAGTTCTAGCCTTCTCCAAGGTGACCATGTTTTCCTAAGGCTCTCCATGTCCTTAAAATATGGAAGGAGTTATCTTTAAAGGCTGGAACAACCCAATGTGATTTAAAAAAAAAAAAAAGCCAAAGAGTAGATTTCATTTCCTTTTGCTCTGAGAAATAAGTGCACAGGGGAGAAAACCAGAAGTAGAACTCTGGGAGTTGCTTAGTGCACATGCGATTCTGAAAAGAGTCTGAGGACTGTGTTCCCAAGGTCAGGTACTCTGTTCTCCTTGTCAGCAGCCTGAGATGCATGCGGCTCACAGGACTCTTTCTAATGGGATCGCACTTGTGTTCCTAGTCCTCTGCCAAGGAAGGACCAGCGTCCTCTGGACATTGTGTGCAACCCCCACCCACCCTCACCCTACAAGGCTTTCTGCACTCCTGTGGATTTGCTGCTCTATGTTTTCATTGTTGTTACTGCAGTATAATTCACATCATGAATTTATGCCCTTAGTGTTCAACTCAGTGGTTCAGTGTACCCACAAAGTCATGTAACCATCACCAGTATCTAATTCCAGAACACTTTGATTACCCCAGAGTGAAACCCACACTCATTAGCAGTCACTGCCCATTCCCTGCTTCCCTCAGCCCCTGGCAACCGCTAATCTACTTTGTGTCTCTATGGATTTGCTTATTATAGACATTTAACATAAAGAGAGTCATGTAGTAACTGGCCTTTTGTGACTGGCTTCTTTCACTAAGCATAATGTTTTCAAGTTCATCTGGATTGTAGCATGGATCTGTACTTCATTCCTTTTCATTGTGTGACGATCCCACATTTTGTTTATTCATTCACTGCTTGAAAGGTTTCAGCTTTTATGAACAATGCTGCTGTGAACATGGTGTACAGCTAGGGACTCACTGTAGCCCAGGCCAGCTTCAAACTGGTGATCCTCCACCTCAGCCTCGTGAGCGTGCGTGCGTGCGTGCGTTCGGATTGCAGATGTGGACTGCTGCTCCTTATGTACAGACTTATGTACAGACTTCTGTGCGAACACATGCGTTCCTTTCTCCTGGATGTGAACCAAGGGTGGATTACTGGAGCTTCAAGCATGTCACACCATGCCTTTCGTAGTTAGGGATAAACCTAACCTAATGATTGTGTAGTGTTGACATTCCTTATCAGTGTTACAGTTTGAATCTCACTAGAGGAAATTATTTTTCCAAGATTTGAGGCTTATAGACACCAGAGTTGCCCCTAGTTGATTTTTCTCCCACCTCTGCAGTGGGATATTGTGGGGCCCAGCTGAGATGATCATGTGGTGAGCTGATGCCCAGAGCCTGCACACCCGTGCCTTCTCCGCACCACCGTCCAATCCTTACCCTGTCGAAATACTAGAATCCAATCTCATTCACAGGCACTCCTTTGTTTGTTTGGACTTTTTAAAGGTGGCTTAGCTGCATAGCCCACGGGCTTCGGATCAGACACGTGATCTTTCTGCCTCAGCTCCTGAGTGCTAGAGAGCTACAGCCATGGGCTCATCACCTGAAAACAGTTGTGTGCTATCCGATGTGAAACTGACATGTTAAACCCTGTTGCAAAGGTGCTACCAGGTAACACCCACGTGGCTGTGGCATTTCAGACACCAGAGTCGCTTCCACATCAGGCTGGCTTCTGACTGAGCTCAGGGCAGCCGTGCACTTGGTCTTGGTGGGTGACAGAGGATGGGGAGATAGCTGAGGCCTGTACTGGCTGTGTCTTTCTGGGCTGTAGGACCCTTCCCCCTTCTTGAGGATCACCCCATGTTCCCTACCCCCCTGCTCAGATTCCTCCTTTTTTAAATTTCTTTTTTCTCTTTGTATTGTTAAGTTTAATCTGTCTCACGACCTCTTCTCCTGAACCTTATCCTAAAAGTGTCCCGTGCACGTTTGCCTTTTTGGCTAATGTTTGACATTAATTTCATTGTTCTCTTATCTGATAACTCTGGAACTCGGGTCTGTGCTTCTCAATTCTAGCCTCTTGTAATTAAGTTTTGTGAAAAAGAAGTGTGACATTCAGATATATTCTCCTATTAGCAAAGGTATTACTTGGTATGAGACTAGAACTGTGCATCTGTAATGAGTTGTTCCTCTGTGAATATTAATGCAACTTAGAAGAAACCTTTCTTTGTTAGAGACTTTTCCTACATGAGCCACATATTTCCAGGCCTATTTCATAGTTAGTCATTTGTGGGTTTTGAGGCATCTCAGGGGAGATGCTCTGACCAGCATGCCCCAATCCTGTTAGATAAACATGTTGTGAGATTGCTTACTTTTAAAAATTATCTTTGTTTAAAAGTTTAATTTTGTACGTAATGCCAGAGTAAAGAGTCTGCAGTATTTAAGAGACCTGTAAATACTAGGTAAAACATTTTGTTTTGCCTTCTAGGCATCTTTTTTAAGGGCTGACATTAATGCTTTCCTGGTTCACATTTTTTCTGAATTTTAAGAACTCCACATCAGATTTAGTAACGTGCCTATAGTGCACTCTTGGTGACCATATGGGTTTTCTTTTTTAGGATCAGCTAAAGAAAATATAAGCAGATGATAGGGAGCCTGTGAGAATGTACTTCTGATATTGTGTTATAGGGTCCTGGGAGAGCGAGGCGGGCAGTGCTTTCCCTTGAGTTCTTGCGAGTTTACAAAGAAATTACTAACAGTGGGCAGCGGGATAAAAGGATGCGTGTGTAAAATGGAAGGCAGTGGTGAACGCTCCTCCATTTGTGCTTCTCTCTAATCAAGGTCAGGATCTGAGCTCCTGGTAAAGGTCTGTCTTATGTCTCCAGGGTTGCCACGTTATTAGGACCCTAAGCCCTGATAGATTGTTTCTTGTTTTGTCGTAGAGTATAGATGCTTTGGAAGTAAAAAGCAGTTTAGTTTCAGGATGACAAACAGCTGATCAAAGACAATAGTGTCAAGTACAAAAGATTATCATCTTTAGGACAGAGAGCTGCTGTGAAGGGGGATAGGGCCGAGTGACAACGTTGACATCACCGGGATCCCAAGTCCTGACTGCCCAGGATCTATCTCCCTGCCCTCCTGGCGGTATTCTAGGGATGTATTTCCTTTGACTCCTTAACGGAAGTCAGTGGTCTCGGGATCCAGCAGAGGGACGTTGTAAGCCCTCGTGATAGGCCTTCAGGTGGAGCACACCCCAGTGAGAAGTGCATGACCTTGGGGTTTCAAATGTTTATGGTGCCATGCTGTGCCCAGCCCAGTGGGAGATCACACATGCCTCCGTGAACTGCAGAATGAGACCATTCTTTCTTCTATGCCCAGGGTTACCTGTCCACTTGGCACTAGCTAACTGTTTTGTAAAGTTGTCCTGTGCTATTTCCTAGCTCTTTCATTACTTCACTGTGAAGAGGGAAGGTTTATATGTAGGTGCGGAAGCTTCACCGCCTGGGACCTTTGTGCCCTGTTTTAGTGAGTCTCGGTGTTTCTAGAAGTCTATAAAAAGTATATGAGCCTTCTTGTGTGCTTGTTTGCTTTATCAGACGGGGCCTCGCTCTGTAGTCCTGGCTGGCCTGGAACTCACTCTGTAGACCAAACTGGCCTGGAACTCACAGAGATCCTCCTGTCTCTGTCTCTTGAGTGCTGAGATTAAAGGTGTGGGCCACTCCACCCATCCAGTCTTTTTTCTTTTAACAAAATGTTATTACATTTGTTTATTTTGTGTGTATGTGTGTGGGTCCACACGGAGGTTGCAGAGCAACTTGAAAAGTAGATCTTTCCTTCCACCATGTCAGTCCGGGTACCAACTCAGGTGGTAGTCTTGCTTGGCGGCACCTTTACCTGCAAGCATCTGGTCAGCATCAAATCTCTTTCTCTAACTTTCTTATTGATGTATTTTATCTGTTCAAGAATTGGGTATTTAATGGATAAGAGAGACAGAGACAACAACCCACATAGGTTTTTTTTTTTCTTATTCTACTTTATATTATCTTTTAAAAATTATTTATTTTATGTGTGAGTGTTTTGCATGTATGTCTGTGCACCAAATGCATGCCTGGTGTCAGAGGAAGTCAGAAGAGGGCATCACATCCCCTGGAACTGGAGTTAACAGATGGTTGTTAACCATTTGGGCACTGGGAATCAGACAGTCTGACCACTGAGCCATCTTTCTAGCCCCTATATTCTCAAGTAATGTATTCTTGGTTACTTTTTGCTTAGTATCAAATTCTCTAATCTTAGAAGAGCTACATATTTTGGCATATATGCACACTAAAATCCAGAGGTCGACATTTTTCTAGGAGTTTGCGTATTATGCTTAGTCCAATACATTAAGAATTATATAAAGATTAGTAAAGATTAGTTTTCTAAATGACCATTAGCTAGACATTTTATCTGTCAGAAGAGGGATTCATGCAACTCCCAAGAATGCATTGCCCTCTTGTAGCATATTAATTGTGGCAGTCCAGAGATAAATGGACTTAAGCTATGCTCAGATTTTCATTGTGGGGAGACATATATAATTCTAAAAGCTCTTCTCATCAGCAAGAGTGTTTCTGTTGTTTTAATTAAACGAACAGTTTAAAAATTCATTATGACACTTTGATGATCTGATAGTGGCTGCAAGTAAGACGTCTTTCTCAAGATTTATTTATGGTGCATCTAGAAGAGTGCTGTTCAGAGGAACTCGGCGATGACGCTGATGCGCTCTCTGCATTGCCCAGTTTAGTAGCCCCCAAAGTGTAATGACTCGTGAAACCAAGAAACTGGTGGTTTAGTTTTCTTTAAAATAATGTGTTAATTTCTTGGCTAGTGGACAACACAGATCTAGAATAATGATGCCTTGAGGCTCTCAGGTTTTTTGGTTTGTTTGTTTGTTTGTTTTGTTTTTGAGAGGGCGTGTTGAAAGTTGAGGCTGTTTAAGTATGAATAGTAATAATATTGCTACGAGGTACAGGAACTTCTTGTAAAAAGATGCAAGTTGAGCTGGGGAGATGGTTCATTCCATAAAGTGCTTGCCTGGCAAACTTACGGATCTGAGTTTGTTTGACCACCAGAACCCATTAAAAAAGCCAGGTCTGGTGTACACACTTGTAACCCTAGCACTAGAGAGGCAGATTCCTGGGGCCTTCTGGTCAACCAACTTAGCCTAATGTTGAGTTTCTGGTCAATTGAGGGACTGTGTCTCAACAAAATAATGTGGATTGCACTTACAAATGACATCTGAGGTTGACATCTAGCCTCTGTGTACCTGCGCGTGCAGACACACACACACACACACACACACACACACACACACACACACACACACACGTACAAGTTTATCAAACTTAAATATGTTGAAGTAAGCTTTGAGAACGCAAGAACTATTTCCAAAGATAATATTTAAATGATATCTTCTAAATATTTCTAAATACAATATAAATTACTACTAACCCAGCATGCTGGCATGTGTCTGTAATCCATTTACTTGGGAGGATGCAGGAAGATTTTGAGTTTGAAGCTTCCTGCGGCAAGACCTACTCTCCCCACCACTGAGAAAAACTTAGAGTAAATGTCGTGAGAGACTCAGAGGTGAGCATAATTTAGATGGAACTACATGATTCAGATCTTGATGGGAAATCTTGAGGGGGCCGTTGGTGGGCATCGGTATGCCTTCTAGAGCACAGAATGCCAAGCAGCTTCTTAGTCGAGATTCTTACTAGGATCTGGCCTCAGTGCCTCTCAGGCCTGTGGTAACACAGGGAAGGGCTGTTTGTTCAGAACACTAAGTTTTGTATCAGCTCTGACATCAAGATGACTTTGTGTCAGGCTGAAATGGGGGTGGGATTTGACTAGACGTGTGCTGTGAGAAGCTCTGTTGAATCTTCTTTCTGAGCAGGCCTCTTAGTCATCACTGTTCCCAGGAAAAAAGACTTTCCCAAGACCCTGGGAACCTAGAAATAAAAATACACAGACATGGAACCTTCACCCACTCCATTAGATAAGTAGGAGTACTTGAAAATGCTATTTGGCTTCAACAGTCAGGTTTATTTAATGTGTATATAAGTATGTTTGGTGTGTGTGTGTGTGTGTGTGTGTGTGTGTGTGTGTATGTGTGTGTGTGTAAATATTCCATAACTGTAAGTAAACTATAATATTAAAAATTATGGCTCGAATTTAAGTTGTGAGGATTTTTGTTTTAAAAATTTTCCTTCCTAAATCTTACAGGACCCCCCCCCTGCCCCTCCCCCAGGGAAAGAGCGTAAACTCACTGTTAGAGTTGGCTCTGCACTGGGAGCTCGGGGTCAAGGGAAAGCCACAGAGGATGGGCTCACTTAGCCCTTCCTTCTGTGCTGCTGGCTTGCTTGTGTAGTAAGAGTTTCTCCTTTGCTAAATCGTAAATGTATATCAGAGGGACCAGTCTACCAGTTTCTGACCCATCCTTACCAGATAGACAAGACAGGGAGCAAGAGAGCGGGGCCCATCCCACCAGATCTACTCCTCAGAGCTCCTCAGTGCCCGGAGTTTACTTTTATCAGGTTGGGGGTGCAGTTCTGAAGGGCATGCATTACACCTAAATGTGAGACAGGAGAGAATGAGTTAGGATGTATGCTCTGACAGGGTACCAGGATGCTGCTGGCTTAGGGATTTAGCTATGGCTGGTAAAGTCCTGCCTTTTCCTGTGGATGGTTTTTAGTCTCTGGTCTTGAACTAGTGTTAGGTAGACCAGACCAGATTGGTACATCTGAGTAACCTGGGATGTATCAGGCTTTTGCCCAAGACCTTTAGAAGGGAACTGAAACCAACACTTTGCTGAAATGGTGCTGCAAGCCTGGCCAGCACAGTGCCTTCAGGAGGTGCTTGTTCTTTCAGAGATGGGATCAGGATAGCCGTGTGCAAAGCTTTGCCTGACCAGAACCCTGAGGAGTTTGTAAAGAATAGATTGGGTATCAGAAGAAAATACTACTTTTATGGAAATTATCTTGGGTATAGATGAGTAAATTTGCTTGAAGATTTGAAATGTCTATCACTAAAGACAGCACCAGATAAAGACAAACAATAGCCTAGGAGACAATAGACTGTGCATAAAAGACGAAAGGTAGGCTGGGCGATGGTGGTGCACACCTTTAATTCCAGCACTTGGGAGACAAAGGCAGGCGGATCCCCGTGAGTTCGAGGCCAGCCTGATCTACAGAGAGAGTTCCAAGGTAGGCTCCAAAAGCTGCATGGAGAAACCCTGTCTTGAAAAGCAAACAAAACAAAATAAAACAACAACAGCTCCCCCCCCCCCCAAAAAAAAAAAAAAAACGACAGAGGGTAAATATGGAAGATGTAAAGAACCTTGTGCAAATAAGAATAACTATTTGAATGGGTAAAACAGATAAAGAGGCATTTTGTGGCAAAGAAGAATAGCCAGTAATTACCAAGAGATGTTTATCTTTTTAGTGATGGGGATCATACATTAAATTGATCGGTTGTTTTCTTTGCCATCAGACAGGCAGAAATTGAAAGGAATAATACTTCTTGGCAACACTGAGTGAGAAATGAGTACTCTTCTATAGAGTCAGGATGCAAATTGTTCAGACCTTCTCAGGCAGCGTAGTAGTAGCTGTGTAAATAAAATCACATACCCTGAGTTGATAATTTTGCTCATTCTAGCACAAATGAATGGTAAAGTCCTGGGATGATTAAATAAATGGCTGTGCAGCCACCATATGGAATGTTAGCAGCTCCTAGAAAGACTGTAGTGTAGATCCTTGCGAGAGAACTTTATGTGGAAACTCTCATACATTGTTAGTGGGGGAAAAATTATAAAACAGTCACATTTATGCAAAGTAAATTTCTTAAAACTAGATGTAGTTCTAAATGTATCATATTTTATAGATGCCATATGTATTATGTATGTATACATAAAATAAATTCATTCAGATTCTGTTAGATCATGCTGGAAAAGAATATTCCCAGTGTCACACCGAGAGGCACGCGGAGTGACAGCCCCTCGGCAAAGGGGTGCGGGAGGAACAGGTGAGCCAGCCCAGGGGCGGGAAGGTCTGATGCAGGTGGAGACTGTACCTCACCTCCAGTCATGTGATAGAGAGAAGTCTCGGGGATGTCTGGAAAGGAAGCCACGGGTAGTTGGGCAAGCACCAGACACTAGAGTTTCACAAGGAGGAAGAGATGTACAGAGTACCTTCCCTTGGCAATCTAGCCATCTTTGGGGGTGGGGTGGGGGGAGACTGTTTCTCAGATGATAGCATTTCATGGATTCGCTCTACAGCAAGCTTTTTAGAAATGAGTGAAATTACAGTACCTAACAATTGGTGGCATGTAGTCGAAGCTCTTTTTTTTTTTTTTTTTTTGGTTTGGGTAAAGATAGTATATGTGGTAAGTGATGAGATCTTGATTTGATGAAAGGTGAAATTAAATACACTGATTAAAAAAAAAGAGAAAGAGGAGATGGGGTGAGACTGGGGAGATGTCAGTGGAGGCTTGATTTCATCTGCATTATCTATATTTAAATTTTTCTTTATAGTGAAAATATATTCAATAATTACATAATGAAAAATGTGAAAATAGATTTCCGATAGAAGAGTTGCCTGGATGCCCGTGTCATCTGAGCCGTGTGTCTGCTTTGGCACCTAGACTCGATATTTAGCTACCCCTGAGAACATTTAAGGCCTAGATGCCAGGCTCAGCCAAGAGAATTTTCAGCTCCATTGGGAAGTTAAGTAACTGAAGGCTTAGGTGATAGAGAACTGAGCACGGACCTCCAGAACTAGGGAGGAGCAGACTCGAGAGCCAGGGCTAATCCTTATTTCCCTGGAGCATAGCTGGTCGGGTGGCCTTCCACTGTTGGGATAAGGTTGGTGTATGGTGGGGCAAAAAATGGGGAATCAGGGCACATTAATTACCCGGTGCTGGTGTTTAGGCAGAGAGTCAAGCCCTAACAGGGAAGAGCCAGCTGACTCTTGATGCACCAGACAGAGGCAGGCCTGGCCAGGACCAGGTCAGAGGTCTGGACGGGAGATGAATCTAGAATCAAAGACGACTATTTTAAAAGGCTATGCTGAGTGCCTCCAGGGCTGAGGAAGGACTGAGTCTGCTAGGGGAGTCAGGGGAGCTTCTGATCAAGATGTAAGATGTCATTAGTGTGGTCACTGGAAGGAAAGCAGAGTCTGAATGTGTGATTTCTTTTTGTGTGTTTGCTAGTTTGTTTGGGTTTTGGTTTTTTTGAGACAGGGTTTCTCTGTGTAGCCCTGGCTGTCCTGGAACTCATTCTGTAGACCAGGCTGGCCTCGAACTCACAGAGATCCACCTGCCTCTGCCACCCGAGGGCTGTGATTAAAGGTGTGTGCCACCACTGGCTGGCCTGAATGTGTGATTTCTAAGGATGGACCCAGCAAGAAGGAAGGTGGATTCCCTGCTGCTCAGCGGCACAGAGGAGGGTAAGGGCTGCTGTACAGAACAAGTGTTGGATGGAAGCTGTAGAGCATACGGTTGACCGAGGTGCGTTAGGGCCAGATGGTGAGGAGCTGAGAAAGTAGGTGCTGAGTCACTTGCTCGGGTTTAATCTTTGAGTTATCGTATATTTTTGTACTGCCATTTAAAAAATGCGGTCACTCCGCACTTACTTTGTAAGAGCATTATGATGCATGTTCAAAGCCAGCCTTAAAGAGACCAGCACCAGGTGCTTGCTTGCTTGTTTTGTACTTCTGCATACAAATGCTCAGATTTCAGGATTACTTCTGCGCCACAAACTTTCTTTGTTTGCAGTCTCTGCCTTGCGGCCTCTGCAAACAGCCACCTCTCTTTCAAAGGTCATCCTTGAACTTAAGCTGTTCAATAACAGTGTAGAACTGAGCCGTTTGTGAAGAGGGGAACTTGACCGGGAAGGTTTCCCGAGTGAGTGGCTAGTGGAGAGGGCTGTGGTGAGCTCTGTGTGGAGAGCTGTAAGCCATTCCCCATGCTGTATACAGTCTGGAACTGCTGCTCTTTCCCTGGGCATCGGTGCCCGGTCTAGCTGGTGTTGCCGCTCCAGTGCTGCCCACGGCAAAACCCTCCACTTCCTGCCTTCTGGCTTGGGCTCTGCAGGTGCCTTGCTGAGCTGACCCGACCCGAGCAGTCGGGCAGGGTAATGTGGCAGGCAGCTCTTGCGTGCTTTGCTTTGTTTTGTTTTGTTTTGCCATTACTGTAAATGATCAGATCTTGTTTGTTCTTCCCTAAATGGTACAAGGGGTTATTCATTTATGTCTGTGATGCTTTAAAAATAACAATTTCATAAGTGTCACAGCATGTATTTGTCATTTTAGTAAATGGATATTTTAATAGGCAGCAATTTGCAAATTCAAACATAGACAACATGATTTGACATTAAAAAATTAAAGAATTTCCTGCCATCTTTGCCATCAGCCTTGCATGAACGAGTTCAGCCCTCTGGAGCTTTCCTTTCTGTTGACTGTGACTGATAGTCGCACACTATTGGCATGTAATGTGAACTGACAGAAACGGCCTTGTTGAGCATCGCCAGTGGTATCTGGTGCGTGTTTTGAGTTCTTGAAGGAGGAAGCGAGGGACTGTCTGGACAGTCACCGAGTGCTCGCTGGGGAGCTGCGGCAGCATCTGCCTTCCGTTGAGGAAGCCAGCGCACTCAGGCGGCCTGAGTGAAGCTGTGGAGGTCATCCTGGCCTTTGATAGTGTCAGTGGAGTCACTGAAACGTCAGGATCTCTGTCCTGATGGCACGCCCGAGTGTGATGCAGGTAAACTCGGCTTCCCTTCTGTGTGTGTGCACACTAACACCTTGAACTACCTACCGGCTGTTCAAACCACTGTGGGTGACACCGCCTGCCCACCCACAGCTTGCAGAGTCAACAGGATCGATACTGTGTGACTGGACGATGACTCGGTCATACGTTTAGGAGGGTCGGATTTCAGTGAGACTGGCCTCTGTGGAGTCTTAGACTTGGTGGAGGTTCCTTTAGTGTCTGCTCACCCAGGAGCTAGCTCCCTTTGGGCTTTAGCATGACACTGTCCTAGTTATTTTTCCTCGTCTGACCTTTCACTAGAAGAAGAGTGTGACAGGATGTTAAAGTGCATTCTCCTGCTGTCTTAAATCTCGGCCCAGCTCCCAAAGCTGCAGATAGTAGGCGCTACTTCTCCACCCAGTCTGAAAAGACATTCTAGAAGCACTTGTTTGTCGTAGGACTTCCCAGGAAGTGGCCGGATGTGGATAGAAGCTATTCCTCTGCTCACCACATAGCCCAGTCTGTTTAAGAGAAGCCTAGACGTGGATTCCGTGCATGTAACTCTAGGAGAGCATTATTCCTTGGGGGAGTTTCCCCCCTTTCTACCCGCCCCCCCCTCATTCAGAGGGGCCTTAAGAAAAGAATGTGGATGCAAGAGGGTAGATTACAGTTTACTGAGCTGTAGGGTTAATTACCAGTTAGGTGATGCCCTGAGATTAGAATGGAATTTCCAGAAAGGTTTTTAAGAGAGTGAGGTGGGTCTGGAGATGTGACCACCAAGACTGGGGTCTTCCTCTCACCTGAAAGCGGCGGTGTGGATGGGCAGTGTGTAAAGAGGGCAGTGGTAATGCTTGACATTTCCTATGGGCTGGGTGGTCAGCACGGAGGCCCGCTGGCTGCCCGCCAGGTATAGGACCCTTCCAGGAGGAGGTTGTGGGTACAGGAGCCGAAGGGGAGGCCAAGAGCTGAGCCAGAAGAACAGTTACCTGTGCCAGGCAGCCTTGGAGGTCCAGGCAAGGGTGCGCTCTCCAGGTAGAACGGGCATGTGGGTTTCAGCAAGAGGAAGAAGGTAGTGGGCCATAAGGAGTGATGGGGTCCTTTCCCTCACGGCTGGTTTCAGAGAAGGGACTCCACATTGGTCAGTATCAAAGTTAGCTTATATATGGACTAGATTGGAGGTTTTAATACCCAAAAGTTTGGCTGTATTTACATAGGATAACATTTTCTTTTTAAAGCCTGCCTAGGAATTGGTGGTTCTGGAAAGTTCTGAGCCCTGTCGTGATGGCAGAGTCGGTCTCAGCAGCAGTACATGGACGCTGGCTCTTGTCGTTTACTCTGCTTTCACCTGTTTTATGCCCTGCAGATTTTAAGTTGACAGCTTACTAGCAATTGCTGTGTTAGCTGTGAAATTTGCAATTTCACAATAACCTGAGCACTGTAAACTTGCTGCCTTAGTAGACAACTAGTAATAAAGATTGTGCCCTCGTGTTGGCATTAGGGACCTCTTAGGAATTAGCTAGAAACCCGCCGTCTTTAATTGTAGTTCTTTTGACATTGTTAGTTTTTGGTTTATTTGTTTGTTTACTGTGATAGAATTGTAAAATAAAGTCTGCCGTGCTGGAAATGCAACTCATTGGTAGAGTGCTTGTGCAGTACTCCCAGAGCCCTGGATTTCGTCTCCAGCACCACATTTGAATTTCACAGCAGCTCACATCGACTCCACAGTAATCCACAGGCATTGCAATTTTTGCGTACACTGGTCTCCTCTTACTACTTTCTGATTACATGTGCATACATGTATGCAGAGATAGCACTTTAGCCCAAGCTGGCCTTGAACTCTTAGCCTTTCTTCTTGCCTCAGCTTCTCAAGTGCTTGGATTCCAGGCTTGCATTATTGTGCCTAGTTGTATTTGTTTTCATATTTATATTTATATGTGAGTTTGTATTTGTTTGCAGTTCTTCTTTGCATTTTCCAAGGCTAATGATAGTGCACTTTTTCATACATGTTTAAATACTTTTGGAGAAATGTCTATTCAGTCTTTTCTTAATAAAGATTTATTTTTATTTTATGTGTATGAGTGTTTGCCTGTGTGTAACTGCACTACATACATGCAGTGTCCTTGGAGGCCAGAAGAGGACATAGGAACCAGTGTAGTTAACAGGAGATTGTGAGCTGCTATAAGGGTGCTGTGAACTAAATCTGGGTCTTCTGCAAGAACAGCAGCAATTTCTCCATCCCCGTATATTCAGTTTTTAAATCTCTAAATTGATAGTAACTTCCTCTTCTTACCCATTTCTATGCGTGCGTGTGTGTTGGGACAGGTTCTGTCTCTGTACCTTGGGTGAGTTCAAACTCAAAGTTTTCTTGCCGGCGCCCCCCCCCCCCCCCCCAGCTGTGATTACAGGTTAGTGCCACCACATGTGGCTTCATGAGTTACCTTTTTGCTCTAAGTATGTCTTTGTCGTTGAAATAGTAATTCAGTCATAGTCCGCCCTCTCCTCTGTTCAAGGCTTTGTCACAGTACCAAGCTGATGCTTTGGCTTTGGTCCCTTTCATATAGTTGTGCTTGCAAGATGGAATGTTATCCTTTCCTTCTTGTCTTTTTTTTTTTTTTTTTTAAATGCTTCTCTTCCTCTCAAGACAGCTCAGACATGAAGATTTTCCAGCCAGCCAGCCAGCCAGCTGCTTTCTTCTCCCACAGTGTCATACATACAGGCCTGGCTGGAACCCTTGTCTGGAAGCGTGGCAAGGCACTTTGTACCCATCCCTGGCCACACCCCAGTACTGTGAGCTCCTGGAGTACCCAGCTTGGTTTGGCCTTTTTCTTCGTCTCTCAGCTCACAGCCCTGTCCTAAGATCTAACCCATATGCCTTGTGACTGTGGGAGAGAAAGAGCAGAGAGCCCTTTAGAAAGAGGTAACAGGACTTTTTACCAGTCGTACTTCCAAAAATGCTCCTCGTCTAGTCGTATCTGGCAAGATTTTGGCAGCTAGCTGTAGATTTTTCTGGACCTACATTGGGCTGTCTTTGTCTTGTGTTACAAAAGCAGTAATTAGAGGAAATGATCCTTTTGAGAGGTTGTTTAATGAATCTCACTTCTTTTAACTGTGCGGCTTCAACTCTTCTTTGCAGTAAACTGTACTGATGTCCAAATTATTCCACTGGAGATCCGTATTGAGGCAGAGTACCATGATGATTAATTTCCTTGTTACATTCCTTTTAGTTTTTTCTTTGGTGTGTGTGTGGGGGGGGGGAGGTCAACCATTTAAAAAGGATTTATTGACTTTACATTTAGTATAGTTTACCCTACTTGATTATATCATTCAACTGTATGTTTGAATGTGTGGTAAAGACGGCTATATTGGAATTCTGTTTTCTGTTAAACACTGCTTGCCGTTTTATTAACTACTGGTGTTTATATTTAATGCTTTAAAGTTTCAGAGTACCGCATTCTTAAGTGTACTGAAAAGCAGTTCTTACAGTCTTGAGCCTAAACTAGCTTCCCTGAATCCTTTTCTGCCCAGACAAGCACAGGCAGAACCCCAGGGAAGTGCTGTTTTCTGTCTGGGATTCACCGATGCATCTAGAATAGTGGTCTAGGTCCAGAGGCCTATGGTTGCGGCTGACCCGCCCAGGGTGGCAGGCTCTGCTCCTGCTCTCGTCCCTTTATTGCTAGTTGCTTTTACCTGCATTGTCACTGCCAGAAGATCCTTCCCTTCCCTCCACCCCTTCCTCTCACTACCTTCTCGCAACACACATGTTATTCTGCAAATTAAAAAAAAAAGCGGGGTGGTGGTGGTGGTGGTGGTGGTGGTGGTGGTGGTGGTGGTGGTGGTGGTGGTGGTGGTGGAGGTGGTGGAGGAGGTGGAGATCATCATCTATTTAGTGTCTTTTAAAAAAATTATTTATTTTTATTGTATATGTGTTGGTATTCTGCCTGCATGTATGTCTGTGTGAGGGTGTCAGATTTTAGAGTCACAGTTATGAGTTGCCATGTGGGTGCTGGGAATTGAACCCGGGTCCTCTGGAAGAACAGGCAGTTCTCTTAACTACTGAACCATCTCTCCAGCCTCTCTGTTTTGTGTCTTAGTTAAGCAACGGACTTTATCCAAGATGGACTTGATTTAAATGTTTTCAGTTTGTATCATGCCTTTAAATTTTGGTCAGTATATTTTAGCTTTCCTTACGCACATATATTCTATTAAAAATGTAGTCATCAGAACATAAGTACTGGGGACCTGTACATAGGGACCTGCTGCTGTGTTTCGCTCCAACAATTCAAAGTATAGAGACAATTTTGTTTCTGAGAACTTGAAACAGGAAATTAACAGAAATCCAGTTGTACTTATTTTTGTCATGTTAATTTAGGGATTTTCAATCAGTAAAAATAATGAAATGTCCAACCTGCCTCTTTCTCTGGCTGATTTTATACAAGTGTTTCTCTGTGTGGGTATGCGCATGTGTGAACGCAGGTGCCCACAGCATTCTGAGGATGGCGTCAGGTCCTCTGGACTGGAAGTACAGGTGGTTGTGTCCCTCCTGACATGGGTGCTGGGACAGAAACTCAGGTTCTCTGCAAGAGAGGTGACGCTCTTCATTAACTACTGAGCCATCTTTCCAGGTTCCCTACCCCTGTTCATTTTTAGAGATAGATTTTCACCATGTAGCCCTGGCTGGCCTGGAACTTGCTATGTGGACCAGGCTGGTTTGGAGATCACAGAGATCTGCCTGCTTGAGTCACCACGCCTGACCTGTTGGTTTGTTTTTAAACACCGTCCCCTCCTCGTCCCTTTTAATATCATCTCAGTGAGCCTGCACTGACAGCCCCTTCTGTGGTGGCTAAGGTGGTGTAGTGTGCAGCTGGGAAAGCGGGGGGGGGGGGGGGGGGGGGGGTTTGACTGTCTTGTCCTCACAGGGTCGGTGGTGGGCTCAGAACTCCTGGATCCATCTCCCCACAGGACTGCTGTTGAGTGCTGGGCTATGCCAAGAGAAAAAGAAGAAAGCAAGCACCGGGCACGTCTCTGCTCCTAGCCACTATTTTCAACTCTAGATGTATCTTAAAGTTTGAAAAAGCTGGACCTTTGATTTTCCACCTCCCAAGTCCTTTATGCAGTTAATAAATCCAAGGAAAGAATTTATGGGAGCAATTGCTCTTTCTATGAAAAATAATATCTTCATCCTAAATGAGTGTTTAGAAATCCACCTCCCAAGTGCTGGTTGGATGACAGGCATGTACCACTGTGTCCAGCAACAAATGATTCTTGGATGTTTTTACCTTAGTCTGGGAGTACTTAAGTTGAGGATGAAGTTTTTTTCTTTTCTCTTTACTTTTTCTTTTCTTTTTTTCTTTTTTCTTTTTTTTTTAAGAAAATTACACTTTTGGTCTGGGAAGCGTAATTATCCTGTTTTGGGTGTCAAGTATAATCCTAAGTAAGTGACCATCTCTTTTCTTGAAAAGCAGTATTGCATGACCTGGAGAGTGGTTAAGGACCCGGGTTCAGTTCCCAGTACCTATGTCAGGCTGCTCATAACTGCCTGTAACTCCAGCTTCACTGGACACGACGTACATTTACATACACACTCATATACAAATACATAGAAATCTTTTTTTTGGGGGTGGGGGAGAGTTTCGAGGCAGGGTTTCTCTGAGTAGCTTTGCGCCTTTCCTGGAACTCACTCTGTAGTCCAGGCCGGCCTTGAACTCACAGAGATCCACCTGCCACTGCTTCCCAAGTGCTGGGATTAAAGGCGTGCGCCGCCCGGCTAGAGATCATTTTTTAAGATAAAGAAAACCATCCAGGCACGGTGGCCATAACTTTCTTTAATCTCATCACTTGAGAGGCAGAAGCAGGTGAGTTTGAGGCTAGCCTGGTCTACATGGAGAGTTTAATGCCTGCCACAGCTATACAGTGAGACTCTAATAAAAAGCAGTATTGCAAAAATGAAGCAAATTCTACAAGTATTATTAGTACTAGCATTATTATCTGTGGCTGCTTGTTATAGCTAGAATTTGTCAGCCTTCTCCTAGTCTATATTGAAGTAATTTAAAGTGTTTGATTTTAGCTTGATTTTCTTTAACATGCAGCAGTCAGACTATGAAAACCGAATCATTCGGGTACACTAAACAGTAAGAAAGAGTGAAAGGTGCAAATCTACCAGTTGTGCTGTGTAGTGCCCAAGTTTTGAGGAACCTGAGAAAAGAGACCAGTGAGATTCTTTTTGTCCTTTTGAGATAGGGTTTCTCTGTAGCCCAGGCTGTCCTAGAACTCACTCTGTAGACCAGGCTGGCATCAAAATCAAGAGATCCTCTTCCTCTGCCTCCCAAATGCTGGGATTAAAGGCATGTGCCACCACCGATTGGTGACCAGTGGATTCCTAAGAGGAAGCGTAAATGAAGCTCTACTTTGGGTCAGAGTAGGTGTTCTTTTTTTTAATTGTTTTATTGCTGATATTTAAACATAGACAGTTTACACATTAACTTAATGGCAGACGTATCTAAAGACAGCTAATGTTCCACACACAGTCAGCTGGCTTTGTTTTGGTCAATATTCATTGCTTGGAGATAAGTGTGCAAGCTGCGCCTCTGCCTCTTGTGCTTGCTCCCCCTGCGCTGCAGCACCTTTTGCGTTTGGTTCTGCCCTTGAGAATGGAAACTGACTGCCACTCATCCTGCCAGGAGAGCAGCTCACGCCCCAGGACCCTTCTCCCACAGCAGGCCTTGGAAAGAACTTGCCCAGGCAGGTGCACCCTGACACCGGCCACCCTCGATAGAGGCACGGGGACTGTGTTTGAAGGATGCATTCACCCAAGTGGCAAAGGTGTGAAGGCTGTACAGCTGTCAGCAAGCTGTGGGGTTCCCAGATGAAAGAGGGGAAGATAGCTGTACCAGAAGAGGAAAGGGATAGATAGAAAGGAGTATGTGCAGGAGCCCCAAATGGCAGCTATCACAGTCACCAGCACAGACAGGGTGAGGAAATTGTTTCACACTGTCACCCCTGTACTGTAAGGATGAATAGGGGGTGTCGAACATGGGGGAATGTGCTGAGTGCTCTGAGATGTCTGTTAGACATGGTTCTCTGATACGGGGTTTATAAAGGCAACAGACCTTGAACTGCCTTCCCCTAGTCCAGTTATAGGGTATATCCTGAGTGTCGTAACTAAGTGCTCATGCTTTGAAATGTTTATGTAGACCTCTTGTATTTTATACTTTTGCTTTTCCCATTTGTTTGTTTGCCTTTGTTTTTTGAGATAGGGTCTCATTTTGTTGTATATCTGGAACTCACTATGTAGACTAGTCTGGCCTCGAACTCACAGGGATCTGCCTGTTGCCTCCTTGGTGCCAGAATTAAAGATGTGTATTTCCTACCTCCCATCATGCCTAATTTATTCTTTTCCAAGTTGAAGAATGAGATTTCTGTGGCTGGCTATGAATGTGACAACCCTCTATTTTATAAAGTAATTAGATTGAATCAAAATGTTTGCTCAATGTGTGCTATCAAGTTACCTATCAAAGCCAACTGAGTGAGTGATTAGAAGGTTCAGATCAGAAGCAACTGGTTTATCCTCATGGAGATTTTCTTCCTTTAATTTAAACTGTGTCTATGTCTAACTGATTATCTTTCACATTTGTAAAGAAATATTGACGTCCAATAAAGTATGCAGTGACCTCACCCTGGCTGTGTGGGCAATATCACTGCAGGCCTCTGAAGTGTTGATATTCTTGTAACCTTTGAGGCAGGATGTGTGTGCAGTGTATTAATGAGCTGGTTGAAGTGATGTACAGTAATTCCATCCTTGGGTAAAAACAGATGTGAAAGATTCTGTTTTAATATTTAATCATGCTCTAAGCCTCTGTTGGCTTGTTTAAGTTGACCTGACAGCATTATACCTGGAAACACTTTGAATTAAACTCCAAGGGCTTGACCTTGTTCAAACAGTTGTAATTTAATAAGGCTGCTGTCTTGGTGGAGATAGTGTAGCTAATGGGCAAATCCTTTCTGCCTGGGATTGTTCTGGGGGAGCGCTGGGATGGGGTGGCTCACAGATGCCCACCAGCTTGGCTGGACACTGGGGTTTGAAGAACTTGGGGTGGGGGAAGACTACATTAAGAAATTGTGTTTTAGAAAATCTCTTTAAAAAGTTGTTTTTATTTTTTGGAAGTATTTAATATTTTAAGCTTTAAATGCAACTTCAGATGGGCTCATTTGGTTGAAAAGAGTGGAAAAGCACTGGATTTTCCAGTGATTTAAATTGAGACAGGGACCTTCTTGGATATCAGGATACCAAAGGAAGCTCTAGAGGGCTAGACACTCTGGTTAGTTACCCTGTCCTTCTGTCTGTCCTTCCTCCACCTGCCTGCCTACCACTTCCTCTCTGGTACCTTTTCTGTGCACAGCCTGGCCAGCCAGCCTCCTTATAGCTTTATTAGTTTGAACTCTGCTGTCTTTCAGCAGTAGTTATTGCTATTAACAAGTTTGCTTCTTTCTTTAGGAGGCTCTCTGAGATATAACACGCACGCGCGCGCGCGCGCGCGCGCGCACACACACACACACACACACACACACACACACACACACACACACACACACACACGTGCGCGCCATGCCCAAACTCTCTGTGCGTTAAAACAGTCTGTGTTTTCTAGAGCATGAGACTGTGGACAGGAAATTTGGGCGTAAAAGGAAAAATTGGTTGGGTCAAGTACCATGAGTTGCCCAAATTTATTTGGAGAAAATGATGTACTGGTTGTTTTCTCATCAACTGGACACAAATGGAGACCTATCTGGGGAGAGGGACTCTTACTTGAGAAAATGCCTCTCTGAGGTAAGCCTGTAGGCTGGTCTGTGGGGTATTATCTTGATTAATGCTTGATTAATGGACTGCCGGTGCCACCCCTGGGCTGTTGTTCTTGGGTTGTATAAAGAAAGCGATCAAGCCAGTAATCAGTGTTCCTCATGACTTCTGCTTTGGTTCCCGCCTGACTTCCCTCAGTGGTGTTACCCAGAAGTGTAAGATGAAAAAAACCTTTTCCTCCTCAAGTTCCCTATGGTCGTGGTGGTTTTTTTTTTTTTTTTGGTTTTTCCGAGACAGGGTTTTTCTGTGTAGCTTTGCGCCTTTCCTGGGACTCACTTGGTAGCCCAGGCTGGCCTCGAACTCACAGAGATCCACCTGGCTCTGCCTCCCGAGTGCTGGGATTAAAGGCGTGCGCCACCAACGCCTGGCTGGTCGTGGTGTTTTATCACAGCATAGAAACCCTAACTGAGACAAAGGAGAGGATGTAAAAATCAATAAACACAGTTGAAAGTCTTCTGTAATGCCACAGATAAGCTACCCACCTTGATGTGTTTCTTGTATGTTTTTTCTTTTTATACGTCAGCATTATACGTACATCCAGCACCCCGAGAGCTTAAAACCAGCAGCAATAGTCTGGAGCTCTGGAGCTGTGGCTCTCTGTAGGAATATTCCAGCAGTGAGACCTATATTAAAAACCTGTACAATTGAGTATGAGTGTTTATTAATTACTTGCTTTCTAAACGAATACTGTGTGGCATTAATAATTATTATGTATTATCTTAGTTTTGTCTCGCACTATTTATCAGCCCTTTTGAAAGGAGTTAAGTATGTCTGTCATTCACGATACTTAACATAATGTCTCATGTCAAGTAGATAATTAGGTAAATGTTTATTTTATGCTTTTTACTATTTTTGAGGAAACTCAATTTCTAGAACTATGAGAAACATTGATAAGTTTCAAGTTCAGGAGAAGGAGAAAGGGAAAACTGTAGCACTGGGATGTGGGGAAGGGTGAAGGGACTATCTCGATTGCTTTAAAACAACTGCCATGATGGTCCATGTGGTGTGGCGGGGCGGTGGTTGGGGGGTGATGGTGAGGGATGGGGTGGGGTCTTTGGGAGCTCTCCCAGGCAGCGGAGCAGTCATCACTGGGCTGGATTTGCTATGGTTCGCTGTGCTTGGCAGAAGTCTCAGACTGAGCCCTAAAGAACTTTCGTTTGTATAATGCCTCTCCTTTGAGTATAGGTAGAAGCTGTGGATATGTTGTTACCATGCCTGTGGTTTTTACCTTGCTTGACAAGGGGGGTATTATCCTGGGGGATTAAGGTGAACACACAGGTACCCCATAGTCCCACCCCCAGCCCATTTTGCTTTTATGACAGCGTCTGGTCTGGAGCCCAGACTGGCCTTGAACTTGCAGCAGTAGAACTGCTTGAGCAGAGCACAGCTCAATAAATTGTTACTGTCTGAAGGTAGAACAGGAGCAGCTTCTAGAAATGGCATGTGGCCTCCAGCTGACAGCCGTGAAGAAATGAAGTCCCCAACCCTGCACCTGCCAACAACCCAAATGAACCCAGAAGTGTGCATTCTTCCCGGGAGCTTCCAGATAAGAGATTAGCTGGCCCTCGCCTTGACGGTGGCTGACACCAGGAGAGAGACCGCAGAAGCTGCCTGGATGTCTGCCCTTTAGAACTGCAGGCTGAGGAGTGGCTGTTCTATTTTTTCCTTATTTTATGTGTGCAGGGGTTTCACTTGCCTGTATGTGTGTGCACCACATACCTCGTGAATGCCGTGCTTGCAGAGGGCAGAAGATGGTGTTGGAATCCCTGGAACTGAAGATAGCCACCATGTGGGCATTGAACCTGGGTCCTCTGGAGGAGCAGTGAGTGCTCTTGACAGCGGAGCAGTCTCTCTAGTCCCAGTCAGTGTTTTGTTTTTAAACTCACTGTGTCACTAGAAAACCAATACAGCATAAAGACTGGCCGAGTCTTGGCTTTGTCAGATTTCAGTCTGTTTTTCTCTTGCTAAGGTACAGACTCATGCTAGCCCAGCTAAGGACACTGCTGCCTGGCTCAGGAGGTCAGTGCATTGTTGCTTTAATACCGCGGAGGCCTTTCTTTCTTCTAGGCACGGGGACACTTAGTTTGGATGGTTAGCACATAGATAGAAGGCAGACAGACCTGTTAGTGAACCTGGCATCCAAGGAAGTGAGGAGAGTACAGCTTTTTTTTTTTTTTTTTTTTTTTTGGTTTTTCGAGACAGGGTTTCTCTGTGTAGCTTTGCGCCTTTCCTGGAGCTCACTTGGTAGCCCAGGCTGGCCTCGAACTCACAGAGATCCACCTGGCTCTGCCTCCCGAGTGCTGGGATTAAAGGCATGCGCCACCAACGCCCGGCGAGAGTACAGCTTTTAATGGTGCACTGTGTACCAGAGAGCGTGACAGTGGCCCACTGCCAGCTCAACTGGAGAGTCACTATGTTAAGCTGTCATTACTGCGCAGGAAATCACCAAACAGCGTGCACGTCAAGACTACGTTTCTGTTGAAATCAGAGTATCAGTTAGGACCATGGTCTCATTGGAAGCTCACTGACTCTTGACACAGTTCAGTGACTTATTGTAGAACCGTGGGCCTCCGCTCCTGGGGGACCTCTTCACAACTGGGCATTTTGCCTGTTCAAGAACCGCACACTTAGAGCCTTGTCAATCTCTGACCCCCTTTAAGAACTTTTTGAAATGACATGTCATTATTGTGTGTGTGCACATGCAGAGGTCAGAGAACAGCTGGTCAGAGGTCTCTTTAAAGACAGGGTCTTCCGATGTAGCTCTGGCTGGCCTGGAACTCTCAGAGATCCGCCTGCCTTTGCCTCCCACACACTGCTGTACATGCACCACCACGCCTGCCCAGGTTCTCTCTCCTGTGTGGATCCCTGGGTTTGTTGGCAGGTACCTTTTCCCACTGAGCCGCAGCCTTTGACCCCTGAAGCCTGGTCCTGCTCCTGCTGGGGGGCGGGGAAGGAGGCTTGTTAATCAGGATCTCCTAGGGTCTAGACTTCGGGCTTTCCTGCCGTACTCGGGCCATCCATTGCTTCCTGACCACTTGCTGTCTGACTCTGGTTATGCCAGCACCTGCTTTGGAAAACTCAGGCCTAGCCAGCTGTCCCAACCCAAGGGGCACAGAGCAATGTAGTATTGTGCCTCTTCTGCTCCTACCCAGTGTGTGTTTATTTCAGGCTTTCACTTTGTGAGGGTAATTTTATTTTGTTAATCTTTCTCTTTTTGTAAGTGGGGATTTGATAAAAGGAAATGTCTGTACTCTAGTCCCCAAGGACCTCATAGCCAGGCTTTCTGTTGGGACTTTTGTCGTCTGAGGGTTACATGTTATTAGAGGAATTCTGTCCTCACTGGAGTTTGAGGTTGTGACTTAAAATTCTGTTTACTACATGGAGACACTGGGGAGAAGAAATGAGATTTATACAGTTAAAATATTAGCAAATGAAGGAGTGTATTTCTCAGATACATTCTGCATTTTCTCAATATGGCTTCCAGTAAAAAGCAAATCTAGCCTAAAATTAAAGCAATTAAGAAAAATAAATGTTCCATTGTGGGAATTTTGACAGTACATAAAGACAAAGATGTCCTTACCATTAAAACGAACACCAAGGAATCCAAACTGTTTTCCTGAGGTGCCTTTTCCCAGTGCCTGTCCGCTGTGAGAGATGATCGCCTCGGGCCACAGTGACTGTCTATGTGACAGTTAACCTGCCTGCACTCTAGGGAAACTGTCAGGAAATGGGCCTTAAATTAGTAATGTAAAAGGATGTTCTCAGAGCTAGAGGCAGTCAGGTGTTGATTGACTGATGGAGAAGGTAAGAAAGTAGGCTAATGGAAGACGACATCCCCGCTCGGCTGGTGACTTCAGCTCAGCTGACCCAGGGCCGCTCCTGCCTTCTGCTTATTTTCCTTGAGAGGTTGTAACTTGCAGGATAAACATGCAGACTTGGGAATCAGGCTCCTCGGAGTAGACCCCTATTTATTTCTCTATTTAACTCAGTCCCCCTAAGCCTCTGCTTCCGGTTACAGTGAGTGTTAAAAGTGTTTAATAAGACCCTGAGCAATAACGGTGGACCAGGACACACCGTCTCATGCTGGCGCTGTCAGCCCCAGCAGGCAGTCATAATTGTTTAGAATTGCAGGTGCAGGATGATAATAATAAAAAGCAGGCTCTTCCTTGTTACTATTTTTAAGTCCTCTCCAGACAGGCCTCCCATGCTGCCTGCACCCTGGGTGGATCACTTCCCCCCACTCCTTGAAATGCCACAGTCCCACACCTAAGCTCTTTTTACACATACCCTGCTGTTGCCCTTCTCACATTGGAGCTGAGGGGTAGTTCCATTATAGAGAGAATGCCATGTTGATGTTATCTAACAGTATCGTGGTAGAGCACTATGGGAAAGGTTGGTTTTAATAAAACTAATGAGGCATTGGTTTTTTTTGGGGGGGGGCGTGGGTTATAATCCATTAAGAGTGAAATGTAACAAAACCTGGTTTAAGACACAGAAAAGATGAAGCAGCAACAGCTTCAACTCAGAATTTATTTATATATATTTTTGCCTGGATGTGATATTTCAAACAAGTTCCCATTTAGTCTAAGCCATGATAGTTCTCTTCTTGGTTCTGCCTCTAATCAGGGTGGAGAAGACAGGTAAAAGGGGGAAGAAAGTGGAGGCGAATAAAAAGGTCAAGGAAGTGACCGCCCCGTTCTCCTGCAGCCCCCTCATGCCGTTGCCATTCCCAGTTTCCTGAGTTTGGCCTTCCACCTCACTTCTAGCTGTACTTTCAACTGAACCATCCCAGCGTGGGAAGCCTGAGCTCCCGTCTTCACAGCCCACGGTTCCTGACCCGGCATCACCCAGCCTCTTGGAGCTGAGCTCATTGTCTCCTGCTCTGGAGTCCCTGTGTGCTGCTGCCCCAGGCTGTGGACTGGTACCCACTGGTCCCAGCCTGTGGACGCCCCCCTCCAGGCTTCCCCTGCAGCTCGTCGGTGCTGCAGATGTTCCCATTGTACGACACAGTGGATTACAGGGCTCATTTTTCCTGCTTGCAGACCTTTGTTGGGATCTGCTGTGACCAAGGCACATCTCTGGGTTCTGCAGAGGGTGGACTGGAGATACTTCTTTGCCTTCCTGAATTTGTCTTGTCCTGTCTTCTTTCAGGACAGACTCAGTTCACATCCACCCTATCTTCTCTATTACGACAGACTAAACTAACGCAACTCACCAGACCATGCTTTCATTTAGTGGGCAAGATCTTAGAGAACATTTTGGAAGGAGTCTTCAGGACCATCCTGTATGGAAATCTCTTGGAGGGTGTCTCCCTTCTCTGTGCACATCTCCACTTCCTACTTTGACTGTCCTGTGTGGCACAGTATATCCTTGGAATTGAGTCTGAGACTTGTTTCCTCTGGTACTCTCCAGGGGAGGCACACTGAGTCGTTTGCTTCGTGATGGCTTTCTCAATATGAAATACTGCCCTAGTTATTCATCTGAACTTTGTAAGCTTACTGATATTTGACTATTTTTGACCTGTAAAAATGGCAGTTTCTTGCAGGACTCATTATCTTTCCTTCTTTTCTAGCTTAGATGCTCTTGTGGTTTATCACTTAAATCTAATTAAGTTTTCTTTTTCATATACACAAATGTATATGTACACATGTATGTATATTTAAGTTCATGTTTGCCTTTACATCCACATCTTGCTGTGGTGGGCTCAAGTTTTGTCTTTTTCCTCAAACTGTGAATCACCCCTAATTCCAAAGTCTGTCCCCCTCCCTCCCTCCCTCCCTCCCTCCCTCCCTCCTCTCCCCCTCTTTCCTCCCCCTCCCCTCCCCTTCCCTTCTCTCCCCTCTCCTCTCCCCTCCTCTTCCCTTCTTCGCATTCCTCCCTCCTTCCCTCCCTCCCTCCCTCCCTCCCTCCCTCCCTCCCTCCCTCCCTCCCTCCCTCCCCCCCTCCCTCCCTTCTGATTTGGTTTTGGGGTTTTGGTTTTTCGAGACAGGGTTTCTACTGTGTAGCCCTGGCTGTCTTGGGACTTAACTCTGCTTATCAGACTAGCTTCAAACTCAGATCCGCCTGCCTCTGCCTCCTGAGTGCTGGGAGTAAAGGCGTGCGTCACCACCGCCCAGCCTCATTTAAAGTTTCTTAATCACAGTATATACAAGTCTTTATGTGAAGAGTTTGAAGGGACAGTAAACAGTGGGGACAGAGGACGACTGAAAAGCAGTGGTAGGAGATGGCACCTTGGCCTTATTAACATCACCAGGTCCATTTTCCTACCAGCTTTAGAGCTTTCCCCTGGTGACGTAAAGCTGCAGCTCTCACCTTAAAGGGAATAAAAGTTTATTCTGGAGCCATTTTGAGTGACCATAGCCTGGGGACACAGGTGTAGGTACCCCAAATTCCATATTGCAACATGGAAGCAGTTTTGTGGATTTTCACAGTTTTAAAGAAAAAAGAAAGTTAAAAGGGGGGGGGGTTAAAGTAAATTGGTGAGTGCATCAGAGAGGTGGTTACAGCAGGATGGGGAAGCTTTTCTGTAGGCCAAGATGCCATCTGATGACATTCTTAGCTTGGGTTGGTGGGAACTAGTGGTCTGCTAAGTTATAGATTCCAAAAGGCTTTTTATCTATTAGTCACAGATGTTAGTTCAGAAACAAGGGTGGACAAGCAATGGCTGGCTGTTCTGGAGGGCTAGAACTAGCTCAAGATAAAGCGGTCTCTGGATCTGCAACATTCCAATCTCCACACTACTCTAGTTCTTATCAATCAGTCTTTGCAGACATAGCTCCTTTCCAGAAATTCTCATTCACAGCCCTCAGTTACATAGAACCGCTCCCTCCCCAGGTCCTCTTGGGTAGCAGGTGGGAGGATTCAGACTGGGGTTAGCATTGTGCTAACTAGACTCATGCACCTCCCTGGATACTCTTCCTAGTTGGTGCTCTAGCTTCCTACCCTCCCCACTGCCCTCCAGTTGTGCGAGGCGTTTCCTTCACTCTTGGTTCTGCTTGGATATTGGCTTTCTAGATGAGAAGCGTGTGCTGTGGCGAAGAATGTTCTGGCTTGCTTTGATGCTACAGCAAGCCTGTTTCCTGCCCTAGGCTTTTTGTGAACATGGAATGGAACACTCTGGCTGTTAACCCTTGTTTCACAGGACATTTTGTAGAGAGTTGTAGTGTTTCTTCGGTCTGCAGTGCCCAGCTCTGAGCTCCACCCCATTTCCTCCTAGAGCTCTTGAGGGGCGCTCTCCAAGTATGTGCAGCCTGGCTTCTGCTTCCTGAGGCCATGCATGCAGAGTAGGATGTGGCACAGGAAGACCCTTGCTGTCGTCATCGTCCCTCTGTTCTCAGTCTGCTCTGGTGTGCTGTAGTTTTCCAGCTAGTGAATCCAGCCATCTGTAAATCAATTTTTTTTTTGTAAATACAGGATGTAAAGAACTAGCCAATCAATCAATCAATCAATCAATCAACCAACCAATCAACCAACCAATCAATCCTGTCTGTCTGTCTGTCTGTCTATATGTCTGTCTCTCTCTCTGTGTCATCCATCCATCCATCCATCCATCCATCCATCCATCCATCCATCCATCCATCCATCCATCCATCCATCCATCATCAGCCTTTAACCCATGATCCTGTTGCCTGCCTGCTGAGTGCTAAATTACAAGGGTAGGGTGCCACATGGGGCTTTGTCATCTCCCCGCTCTGTCCTCCGCTTGCCTATGGTTTTATCAGAAGAAGTGAGCTTAATTTTGGAGGCTTAGTGACAACATTTTGCTTTCCAAAGCTTGCTTATCACTTCTGAGTAGTATGAGCCATTTAAAGTTTTGCTGAAGCAAGCACAGTATTTTTTTTAATCTTAATTTAAAAAATTTCTCCCTCTACTTTTTTCTTCCTTTTTTAATTTTCTATTTATTTTTAACCCACTGAGCCATTTAGCTAGCCCTCCTTTTAAAAAAAAAATGGAGGTTTCATTTCTACTTCCTCCTCTGGCATCTCTCCCTTTCTAATTTTTCTCACGTGATGGACTGCACACCTAGCCTCCCTTCAGTCTGCTTGGGTTTGAGAGGAAGTTTGTCTAGGCCTGTAAACTGGACTCTCGCTCATGTTTTCTGGAGATGTGGGGCACCCATACAGAAGCTATGGGCTTTCCCATTTCTTCCTTGATCTTGAGCTGACATGTTTGTTTAGTCTAGGTCACCTTTGCCATTTTCAAGATCCCTTTTATTAG
Organism: Peromyscus maniculatus bairdii; assembly: GCF_049852395.1. Taxonomy (NCBI): domain Eukaryota; kingdom Metazoa; phylum Chordata; class Mammalia; order Rodentia; family Cricetidae; genus Peromyscus; species Peromyscus maniculatus. Next base: position 39,025,068 of record NC_134860.1, on the reverse strand, counting down.
CACAAGTGGATGTCACATGTGATTTTTCTTCTTTGAAATCGTGTGTGTGTGTGTGTGTGTGTGTGTGTGTGTGTGTGTGTGTGTGTGTACACGTGTACTGTTGCTGTGCTGGAGATCAAATACCAGGTTTCACGTCTGTAAGCCCCCTCTGAGCTGATACCTCCAACAAACATTTATTGTTGCTGTGTATTGAGACAGGGTCTCACTCTGATGGCCCAAGCAGGCCTAGAACCCGTGCTTCGGCCTCCTGGTGCTGAGGCAGGCATGCACACCACTATGCCCAGTTTTAAATGAGTTGACTCATTTAGTGATCATTTTTTGTGGTCTTGTACATCAAACCCAGGGTTTTCATGTGCTTCCTCTACTATTGAACCATATGGATCACCAGCCCTATGAGCATATCATATCATATCATATCATATCATATCATATCATATCATATCAGCAAATACTGTCTTGACGGTCTTCCCTTGCATTTGGTGTTATTACATGTACTGCTTTTACAGTTCCTTGCTGTTTTTATAGCAAGCATGTTGTCTTTCTTCTCACCATGATTTTGAAGTATTACTTGAGAATATTTTAAGATTTCAATTTGTCTCTCCATTTCAAGTTATCTCTCTTTTAAAACATATTTTGATACACTTTCTAGAATGACTGAGCTCGCCTCATGATCTGGATCCGAGAGGATACAGTGAGTTTGATAAAGCAGATTCTGTGCTTCAATGCTGAACATTTCTTTAGTCTGTTGCAAATGGTATTTATTGCATGAGCATTTTGCTTCTTCCTGTCTCCCCCTTTCTCTTGAACATCGCTAGGAACAGCTGAGAATGCAGCCAGTAGTCCGGTCACAGTAGCTGATTTTTGTGTAGTCACCGGTACAAAGGAAGGGATGGTCCATGGTCCTGTGCTCTGTACACATACTGGACACTTCCTTCCATTTCTTATTCTGTGGAACTATTTCATTACAGTCAAGTTCCATTAATGGCCCATGTGGATTTAGTCTTGTCCTCACTGTCCCTGTGATGGAGCAGATTGCTCCTACTGCTTGGTAAGCACTCTCTGACCCAGTTCTGACAGCCCCAGGGGAGCCAGCAGCTAAAGCATTTGTTGGTATCTGAGAGTCGAGTGTCCTTGCTGCTATAGATTAGGTTGTTCAGTCATTTGAGGGAGGAAAAATGAGTCTCTACCATAAGTGGTAGTTAAGATAATCTTGGAAGTAAATACATGTCAAGCAAGTATTACTTGAATTTGGGGATTGAAAAGTGGGAGAGGTTTAGTATAAAGAGCTATTCAGTATGGCTGATATGTAGTTAGGTAACTCTACATGTCTTTCCTTAGAGATTAGTTTAAAATCCATCCTGTGTTAATTGCTTCTGAACCTTATAAGGATTGAGGTATACTTGGACCTTTTGGGGGAAGCACCTTCATCCAATTCTCCATCAATAACTGTGTAGAGATTAGCCTTCTTGGAGAGCGCATGTGACGTAAGAAAGCATGGATGCTGGAGGCCCGTGTGTCAGTGTGCTTTCTGTTTAACACAATGCTGTGACTGGAAATTTTCTTTTCGTTCAGTTAGCTCACAGTTTGAAGGCCGAAGTCAAAGATCAAGCAGTGAGGTGTTTAGCCTCTGGTGAGAGTCTCTAATAGTAGTGATGGTAACACTGTTGGAGCTTGTTCAAGAGGGAGAGAAGCTGGAGTTGTGTAGAACAATGTGAGTCTGTTCCCCAGTCAGCACGCGCAGTATGGCCTACCTCTTAAAGCCCATGGCTTTGTAGCATCGGCAAGCTGGGGAGCAGTCTTCCAACACAGAAGGCCCAGAGGGACATTCTTAAAAGCCACGTCCAAACCACATTGGGTTTCTAGAAAATAGGAAGCAAGCTGACCTTCAGGAAACGAGTGCTTAGCACCAGATAGCCCACTGAGTGCCAGCCAGGACACGACACTTGTCTGTCCTCAGGCCTAGAATGAGCATTACTTGTCCACACAGTGTGATATAGTGTTTTATTGCTGTTTCAAAGTGTAATTAGTTAATTCAGAAATTAAAAGTCCTGTGACAAAAATAGATGCTGTTCTCATGGAATGAGAAATAAAGTTTAACCTTATTTATTATTTAAATGAATTCTTTTTAAATTGGAGAATTATGTGGGTAGCTTTCAACATAATTTTTCAATATGAGATGCTGAGAGCTAATTTAGATTTAGTTAGCTTAGTATTTATCACATTAGATTCCTATTTATTGTAGAGGTTAAAAGCAATTTATTTCCCATGGAAATTTTTTGGGTCTTATGGATTGGGGACCTCAGCCAAAATTGGTGACTTTCTGAAGCAGCTGGTTCAATAATTTAGTTCATTTCGCTCTTATTTAATTGAACAGTTTAAAGGGTCTGTGTAGTTGGAATAGGATTCCAGTGTACACACTGTACAGATGGTTTTGGGGGTTTGGGGGAGCCACACTCTGCTTTGTTTTCAAAGACAACTTTTATGTTTCCTTAAAAGCAAAGAAAACATCTTTTAAAACTCGGGTTTTCATTACACATGCTCTTACTTTGGCAAAGTGTATGTTTATCTATGGGGTAATGTTAATGACAGGAGGTCTCAGATGTATATAGCTCAAGAGAGCCTGTGGTTACCCAGGTAAGCAGCTGATTTTGCCCACCGTTGTGTGTGTAGCCTGAGCAGTGAGTGTGCTTCCTCCTCCCCTGCGACTCTAGCACTGTGTGTTCCCGACTGCCTGGACGTCTGGCTTGTGACAAGTGTTCCTCCACACCCCACCTCCCTCCTTCTACCCCACTGCGAGTGTAACTGATGAGCCTCAGAGTCTCCATTGGCTTCTCCATTGTTCTCTTTCATTGTAATCCCCAGTAAGGCAAGGACTATCTACAGCATTAAAGCTTATGTCCTTCCTTTATAATTAGTACTTAGATAAATAATTGTCTGGTCTGTCTTAAATTGAAACATGTTCAAAAGGGTGCCTGTACTGGTGGATCTGCTTGGGTCACAGGTCTAATATTGCTACCCACTTGTACTGTCCCAGTGTTCCTGAAAGTGCTGTAGAATTCATTCTGCTTGTGACTTAATTAAAACCTACACTTTTCATGAGTGTTACCATTGAAATGACTTTGAGATACCATAGTGTCTTAATGATAACTTCATACAGAGCCGTGTTGCTTTCAATTATATCTGCAGTCCTAAACGTTCTGAGTGATGCCTATGACAGTTCACATTTCTTTTTATTTTATATGTGTATTTTGCCCATAAGTATTATGTGTTTCATGTGCATGTCTGGTACCAGCAGAGGCCAAAGGGGAGGGCATTGGATCCCTGGAACTGGTCTTACAGATAGTTGTGATCCCAGTGTGAGTGCTGGGACTGGAACCTAGGTCCTGTGCTTAAGCAGCAGGTGCTCTGAACTGCGGAACCATCTCTCCTGCCAGCAGCATTCCCAGTTGAAGCTGACCCACGTTTGTGCCCCCGTCTGTGGTCTTGTGCAGTACTTGGTTTACGGTTTGGTCTCACTGCGTCTGTGTTCCGCAGAGAGCTTGCGCACAGCGGTGGTGGCAGTCAGCCGTCTTTGTTGACTGCACTGGCTGTAGAGCTGTTTGCAGGCTTACTACACTAGTTTCTGTTTCTCACGGAAGCTGTTCACTTGGCTTTTTCTTAACTCTACTTGACGTATGTGTATAGGAATTCTTTCATTCACGGTAAAATTTCAAAGTATAGATGTGGTAATAATTCATTTGCTCTTTTCCATGGTTGATTTATTAATAGTACCTGAAAACTTAGTATCAAAATGAACATTTTGTTGTGATGTTTCCGCAACGAGACATAATAATTCAAGTCTTCATGTTGTTGGTTGTTTTTTACTCTTGGGCTCTTTACTCTTTGGGGGCCCGCCACCCAGCTCCCAAATAAATAAATATACGTAGGCTTATTCTTTCTTATGAATGCCGGGCCTTAGCTTGGCTTATTTCTAGCCAACTTTCCTTAACATAAATTATCCCATCTATCTTTTGCCGCTGGGCTTTTGCCTTTTTCTATATCTGTATATCTGTCTATCTTACTCCATTGCTGGCTGTGTGGCTGGGTGGCTGGCCCTTGATGTCCTCCTCTCCTTGTTCTCTTGCTCCTCTGTCTTGATGTTCCTTCTCCTCCTGCTATTTATTCTCTCTGCCTGCCAGCCCCATCCATCCTTTCTCCTGCGTCGCTATTGGCCATTCAGCTCTTTATTAGACTGTCAGGTGTTTTAGACAGACACAGTAACACAGCTTCACAGAGTTAAACAAATGCAACATAAAAGAATGCAACACATCTTTGTATCATTAAACAAATGTTCCATAGCATAAACAAATGTAACACATCTTAAAATAATATTTTACAACACCTTCAAATAAATATTTTAAAAGAAAACATTTTTGAAATAATTTTAAATTATTAGAAAGTTCCAAAAATAGCATTGTGTTTATAATTTTTTGTTTTTGTTTTTGTCACAGGCTGACTCCACACTCAGTCTAAGGGTGGTCTTGACCCTCCTGGTCTGTCTCCAAGTACAATATAGTGTTCATGTACATCCTTTTAAACCTTTTACTAATGTTAACTCTTATATAAACTTGAGTATAAATGCTAAAACATTACTGGAAAAGTTTCTGGTATGACACTATTCACTACATCACAGCTCTTTTGATTATTATTACTATTATAAACGAACATTTCTTGTTTGTATATGAACACACACACAGTGCTGCACACGTGGAAGTCAGCCTACAACCTGTGGCATCACCTCTCTCGGGAGTCCACACAGCAGACTTAGCAGCAAGCCCTTTGAGTGCTGAGCTGTCTCCGGGGCCTGCCCTTCTATTCATCTTTTCAGCTGTAGCCTCAAGCTCCAATCAGCATCCCGCCATCGCCTTTAGTTGATTTCTTTTCAGTCTTCTTCTATCGGATAGTTCCTCATTATTTATTTTTCCTAACTTAGCAAACAGTTTTGGATCCTCACTATGAAGAGTTCAGTTCTTAAGATAGTAAGACTGTCTCTTGGTCATCACCTAGTGAGGGGGAGCAGTGCACAGACAAGGTGTGCCAACGACACGCCGGTGTCGTCTGTGGAAGGCATTTGTCCTATCTGAATAGAAGAGAAGGAAATTAACCGCTGACGGTGTTGAGATAGCCTTTCCACAAGAAACAACTTTGGTTCGAGCTGGAGAACTGGGAGAGAAGGGCATTGTGGGTAGAAGCAACAGTGTGCCATGACCATGGAGATGAGTGTGCTTGCAAATTGGCAGCCCTTGCCTGTGAGCAGTGACAGGGTGTGTGGGGGCCTTCCAGAGATAGAAAGGTACAAGCTACTTTTTTTTTTCTTCATTGCTATAACAATAAACATGTCTTCATTCCTGCAAAGTATATTTTGGGGAAGTTCTTAATTCCCAGTTAACTGTACTTATGAGCATTTAATTTGTAATTACTGCCTCTAGTTTTGAAAAACTGTTGATCGCGTGAATTCCTTTCATGTTCTCTCTTAGGCCTCCACGTAAGACAGGCACTTACTTACGTGCAGGAGATGGATCAGCAAAACCCACAAGCTCCTGCTCTTTTTCTGCTGTTTTCTGATGGGCTGGGTAAATCTACCATCGGGGTGTCCTTCTGGCATGTGCTAACTGCTTACTTAACACATGCAGCTTGCTGTGGTCAAGGTGCTTGGAGGAGGAGGGGGAGGGGGAGGGGGAAGAGGAGGAGGAGGAGGAGGAGGAGGAGGAGGAGGAGGAGGAGGAGGAGGAGGGGGAGGCGGCTTTCATTGTATGCAGGCTTGCTGATGAAAATATTTTTGCCACACGTGGTGGCGCACACCTTTAATCCCATGGAGGCAGAGGCAGGCTGATCCACTGAGTTCAAGGCCAGCCTGATCTACAGAGAGTTCCAGAACAGCCAGCGCTCTCACACAGGGAAACCTTGTCTTGAAAAACCAAAAAAGAAATTAATTTTTGTTTTATTCCACATTCTAGTGTGTTACTGGGGTAGAATATGGAACCCAGGGCCGAAGCATTCTGTGACTGAGCTGGGCCTCTAGTCCACTCTTGAGCAGAGCCCCGCCATGCTGCCACTGCTGTCCTCTAGCCGGGGACCCGCCATCGCTTCCTGTGTAGCTGGGATTGCTAACAGTCGCGCACCACCCCTGGCCCTCACCTTCATTCTTGAAGGTTATTTTGGTTATTTTCTTTGAACACATTAAAGAGACTCCTCTATTGTCTTGACTTCAGTTGCCAATCTAAGGTAACTGCCTGTTTTCTGAATACTTTAAAAAATATGGATTTCTTATTTTATTTTTACTTACTAATTTTAATTTTAATTTTTTGTCTAGAACTCTGGGTGAAAATTGATTCATTTCCTCAGCTATTATTATTATTTTTTTTTATTTTCTTGTTCTTTGCTTAACTCTCCTTTTGGATGTCCTGTTAAAAATGTGGTAGTGTTTCACACTTTGTATTCTATGCCTCTAAACCACTCTTCTCCAGACTGTCCTTAAATAAGTCCTTCTCCATTGGCGTCCATTAAACTAAGAGAGTTCCTGACTTAAGCTGCATAGTGGTCATAGGGTTTGCATGTTTCAGTTTGTCACAGTCCGCTGCTGCTGCTTTGTTGCCTTTTGTGGTACTTGGCATCAAACCAAAGGACTTGAGCGCAAGAAGCAGCCTCAGCCCACGTCCACGCGCAGGTTTTCTCTCTCTAAATACAGTGCATGGTTTCTGTCCGTCTGGTTCAGTAGCTGTTCTCTCTGTCAATTCTAACCCTTTGTTTCACTAGTTAATCCATAACTTCTCCCTTCTTGTCCTTGGTTGTGTTCAGGATGCTGTGTTTTCAGTGTTTGTGGAATTAGCTTCAAGTCTAGATGGTGTTTCTGCCTTCTGCTTAAATCTGAAAGCCAGGCTCGTGAACTGGGCTGTGGATCCACGGGTAGCAGAACAGCTAATTTACCTCACTTTCTGCTAGGTGTTGTCCAACTTCCTCAGGGATGGGTGTATTTGTGACCCCATCATCTTGGAGCCCAGAGGGCCAGTGAATTTTTACTTAACTTTTTCCTCCTGGGTCAAAATAACTTTAAATCAGAATGACCGAATGTTAGGCTTATCATTCTGAAGTCTTTGACTGATGGGGATTCAGCCTGTATCATTGGCTCTCTGGTGCTTTTATGAACATATGCTTAAGTGCATTTTTAACTTTTGAAATGGTTAACAACAAACAGGAGGACATAAATACCTCAATATTTCCTGCACACAAAACCTAGAGAGTATCATGATTGCATAGATTGATTTTTCTATTATTATTATTATTATTATTATTATTATTATTATTATTAATGTTCTCTATGCCAACTTGAAACTCACTCTGTATCCCAGCTGCTGTCACACTTTTGACATCCTTCTGCTTCTGTAGATACACCCTACTAAGCCTGTTTGTTTATTTTTTTAATTAAACATTTGCTGATCTTATATTGTAAACAGCTCATAAGCATTGTGGGCTAGATCTTCTAGTTCTTATCCACAGTAAGAGGATAATGTGTTCTCTACAGCTGTTGGTCAGTTGATCAAATGGTGCTTTCTCTTCTCTGTTCTCAAGGTTCCTTTTGTCCCTCAAAAGAGTGATTTGACATAATTTGAAACATAGCCAGTTTTTCTCCATTTCCCTTTTCTGTTCCACTCAAGCTGGGTTAATCCAATTAACCTCAGAGCCAGGCATGAAAGGATGGCTTCTCCTGAGGATCCAGGTTCAATTCCCAGCACCCACATGGCAGCTCACAATGATCTAATCCAGTCCAGGGGATCTGATGCCCATTGCTGGCCAACAGTGGGCACCAGGCGTGTACATAGCACACAGACATACATGCAGACAAAAACACCCATATCCATTTTAGTTTTAAAAAGGGACATTCCAGGGGGCTTTGCTTATTGTTGTATATTCTAAAATGAAAGATTATTTGGATTGTTTGAAATCCAAAATTCTGGTAATGAAGTTATTCGTACAAGCCAGGTATGGATGTTTATGCCTCTAATTCGAGCACTTCGACAGTCGAGCCAAAAGGATTGATTCATGATGTGCATGAAATGTTGTTTAAACAGAAAAGATTCATATACAATTTTAAAGCTTAATTTACCTTGTATTTTTAATTTCCTTCATTATGTCTTTGTACCGAATGGATTGCTAATGACCTTGGGTCTCTGTAATAGATACTTTTGGAGTATAGGATGTCTAGCCTTGCAGTTTCTGAGAACAAGTTGTCCCTTTCTCCTTTTTATGTCTTTATGGAGGCTAGTCTAACCCTGGAGTAACGGGTATCACTGAGGGGACTGTCTACATGTTCCTTTAAATTGTTTTTGCCTTCAGTGAACATGTATTAATACCTGATGTGTTAGAGGTGGGTATGCCTCATGTTCTCACCCCAGAAACCCGTCCAGCAGGTTCCTCATTCCTCACTGCTTGCTCCAGGGTGCTGTTGGCAATTCACCAGGAGCTTTTGAAGGCCCTTGTCAGCCTGCCCTGGTTTGTTTCACTTGTAAACAAATCGCTTAAGCCAGAGTTGATTTCTGTGGCAGCCTGTTGCTTAGAATGAAGTGCTAATGAGGTGCGGGTCTTAGGTCGGACCTCTGAGTGCCCTCGGACACAGATCCTGATTTCCCTCTCCAGCTGTCTTGAACATGTGTGCTGTGGCTGGCAATGGGCATTGAGTGGGAGGACAGAGATCAGAACAGGAAGCAAAGTCTACTCCTACTGATAGGTCAGCAGCCTTTTCATTGAAGACCAGCACGTTCCTGTTAGGGTCTGGAGCTGTGTCGGACTGATTCTTCCTTAAAGTAACTTGTGATTGTATGGGCTGTCTGAAGCAAGTGTAGAATACAGATAATGTTTTAAGGTGTGTTTCAGTGTAAAGATGGCTTTTGGGTTGTAACAGAGCATTGTTCCAGACCAGAGATTTATATATATATATTTCTTTAAAATAGAGAAATGTAAGCGATAGAAGTCCACATTTTAAAAATTAACCTGTTTCTTATTTTATTTATGTGTATGCATCTGTGTGTGAATGTATGCCCCCTTGAGTGCAGATGCCCACAGAGGCATCAGATCGCTTGAATCTGAAAGGACAGTTATGAGCTTCCCCATGTGGTGGGTGGGTGCTGGGAACCACCTCATGTCCTGTGGAAGAGAAGTCCTGATCTTAACCACACTGAACCACCCCCAGCTCCTAGGGGTTAAAGTTCATAGAGCACTAGTGGGGGGTGGCATCTGCAGAATTGCTGTTTGGAAGAAGAATTTAGGAAATGCCTTCTGTGCCCTTTATCCAACCAGTCTCAGCTAACCTTCTGGGGCGGTGGGGGGGACGGGACAGAGGGATTGATATCTATATATACTTAAAGAAAAGTACACAAGCATTTTAGCAGGTCACAATTTACAAATGACTCAACAGGCTTTATTGAATGTATTTCCCTGTTTAAGATCTCAATTTCCATGGCCTAAATCATGAGTTGAGACAGCTCGTCATGATGTCTTTCAAGCTAGTAGATATTCTGATTCTATTGTGACTTGAGGGGTTTTGTGGGGAGAGAATGTTAGTCTTGCTCTCGAGCCCAGATTTTCTGGATAGAACTCGAAGAAGTCCTCCTGCCTCAGCCTCTCAAATGCTGAGATTACATGTCTGACATGACTTTTGTTCTTAATTTACATAGAGGAGAGAGAGAGAGAGAGAGAGAGAGAGAGAGAGAGAGAGAGAGAGAGAGAGAGAGAGAGAGAGAGAGAGCGCATGTGTAACTTTTTAAACATTTATTTCATGTCTTCATGGAAATTTTTTTTAGCTAATAGTGAACCTTAGGATGTTGTATATGCAGAATTGGGGGTGGACCATCAACAAACCCTTTATTTTCATAGCCACACTTTCATTTTGATGTATTGTAGGAGAGAAATCTCACTGTCTTAAACTTATGCTTTCAAGCATAGTATTTCTTTTCTGAAAAGATTTATTTTATTTTATATGTATGGGTGTTTTGCCTGTGTGCATGTTTGTACACTACATGTGTGCAGCTGTCATGGAGACCAGAAGAAGAGGGTGTCAGATCCCCTGGAACCAGAGTTACAGATGGTTGTGAGCTGCCTGCCACGTGTGTTATAGGAATCCAACTCAGGTCCACAGGAAGTGCAGTCAGCGCTCTTAACTACTGAGTCATCTCCCTAGCCTGGGCATAGTAGGTCCTTTCTTGGGTTTTTGCTGCTGTTGGATTTTTGTTGTTATCCGTGGCCTTCCCCCTACCCTGACCCCCGACAGGATTTTTCTGTGTAGTCCTGGCTATCCCGGAACTCACTCTGTAGACCAGGCTAGCCTCGAACTCACAGTGATCCTCCTGCCTCTGCCTCTGCCTCTGCCTCCTGAGAGCTGGTATTAAAGGTGTGGGCCAGCACTTACTGGCATGTGTGTTTTTTTTTTTTTTTTTTTTTTTTTTTTTAACTAAAAATTGAACCAGTTGAAAGTTACTTGTTTTAAGTAGTAACACAGACGAGTTAGTTACTTTTCTACCACTGAGGTAAACACCGTGGATGGAAACTTGCAGAAGGTTGATCTGGAGCAGCAGCCGAGAGCTTGCACCTTGATACACAGATAGAAGGCACACTTAATGGCTTAAATCTTCTGGCACCTCAAAGCCCTCTCTAGTGACACAGGCCCCTAAGAAGGCTACACCTCCTCATCCTCTCACATAGCCACCAAATGGGGAACAAGTATTCAACTGTCTGAGACTTCTTAGGGGACATCTCATTTAAGCTGCCACACAAAAAAGTCTCTGGGACTGTCTTAGAGTTAGCAAACCCCAAGCTCAGATGCATACTGGCAGAAGAAACTGGGGCCCAACAAACCTGGTCATTGGAAAGATTTAAATCGTCTACTGTTTAGTTAGCAGTTAAATTGGTGTGAGGGTTTTTTGTTTCTTTTTTCCTTTTGGTGCTGGGAATGAAACTCAGGGATTGAAACTTTGCAGCAAACATACTACCCACGAGCTTCATCCTAGTCTTGTTAAGTTGGTTTCTTTCTTGCTTTTTTTAAAAAAACAAACAAACAAACAACTTTGTGTTTTTAGGCAGGGTATTGCTAGGTAGCTGCGCATGCTTTTAGCTTGTTCTGTAGCCCAAGCTGCACTGGGGGCTACAGGCACGGGCCACCATGCCTTGCCTGTAAATGGTTTCTCAAGCTCTTGTTTACATGTTGAGTATAGAGTCAGATAGGGTAACGTAAAGGCAATATTTAAAATAGGCCTTTGAGAAATACATGCAAGGCAACTTGATTGGTAAGTCACGAACACGTAATTCTGTTGAAAGTAGGGATATCAGTCTGGATATACTATACCTGCTTAAAACCCAACCAAAGAGACGGACAGGTGACAGGCAGACAAATAAAATAATGGTGAAAAGGAGTGGGAAGAAGTAGAAAGAAGACGTCTGGCATTCATTTTCACCTGTGTACCGGCCACTGTTTGCTGAGCGCCTCCTGTGTGTCAGGCGCTCTTCCAGACATTGGGGAACTGATCAAAGAACAAAACACATAAATCTTTGTCCTCATGAGATTCACTTTCATTCAAATGAGAAGAGACGGATAATAACAAGTAATTATATCATATATCAGCTGGCAATAACTGCCGTGGAAAAGCAGTGGAAGACAGGTATGGAGTGATGGGGGCGGGAAGACAGCATTTGTGTTTTAAGTAGTTTGATTAAGCGCCATTTAATCCAACTTCAAAAGGAAGTGAGTGTGTCATGCTGGATGTTGGGAGTAGCAAGCGCAAGGACCCTGACGGAGAGTGTTCTGTGATCCTTTGGAAGTATTGGAGGCTGGGTATGTGGCTTAGTCAGAGCAGAGAGCAGGGAGGAGGAGATGATGGCGGAGACTCCAGCCCAGGTGTTCCAGTCTCAGGAGCCATCATAAGGCTCCTGCTGATGCTGAGGGCGGGGGAGGGTCTTCTGCAGGGTTTGGAGCACAGGTAAAACATGGTTTGGCTGATTCTACCCCCCCCCCCCCCCCCCAGTGGAGTTGTTCGCAGAATTGAACGCAGAGCCTCACTCATCTTAGGGAAAGACTCAGAACTTTTAATAAACGTTTCAGCTGCTGTGTTCAGAATAAGCAGTAAGGTGGCACCTAGGGGCAGCTGGGGAGGACTGCTGAGAACCCAGCAGGTCACACAGCAGCGCGGAGTTGCCGGGTGGTAAGTAAAGGCCAGGTGCTGTGTCTGTGTGGAAGTGCAGGTGACCGGTACTGTGACAGACTTGGCGCAAATGTTAGGACACCTAAAGGTCCCAGGGTTGGTCTTGAATAACTAGAAGTATTCGCGTGAAGAGGAGAGAGAGTACATGCTAGGAGACTGCACTTCTCTAAAACTGTAGGCTTGCACTTAGGATAAACTCTACTGTGGCTCTGTGCACACAGGGCCTGGTACTTGCTTCTTCTTTGAATTTATTGCTGTAGATAGATTTCCTGGAATACTTCTGTTAAAACGATAATTGAAATGGTCATAGTAGATCTCATTTGGTTCAGGGTTTTTTGGTTTTGGTTTGTTTTTAACTTCCTTTTAAGCCGCCTAGGCTGCCAGTTTGATGACTAATTGGGTTAGAGGTTAATGGCAAGGTATCCTTATAAACATACATGGGGGTGATGCACCCAAATGAGAGCTGTCTTAGGCAGATTCAAAGAATGAAATGACTAAAAGCCATATAACAAGCCCTGTGAATATTGAAGAGTTCGGCCTGTGAGGAGGGGGCATCACTCTCGCAAAGAACTGTCTTGGTTGAATGTTCCTTTACTATTCATTGTTTGGTTTTAAAAACGTCAACTTTGTCACCACAGCATCTGTTGTTGTTTTGGGGTTTTGTCATACAGACTAAGGATGGTGTATAGGACCTATATGCACTAGGGCAATCAATGCTCTACCACTGAGCTGCCCTTTTAACTTTTTCCTTTTCAACAGGTTCTTGCTAAACTGCCCAGGCTAGCCTTATTCTGCAGGTCAGCCTTAGCCTCATAATGTCTTGGATTTTGGGCCTTGGGCAGCAGACCCACCTCAAAACAATATTTATTTAAAAAAAATAGTTTCTTCCTTTTCAAGTCAATTTCTTGAAAATGTATTTTTATTCTTTGAGAATTATTCTTATTATGTTTTTATGATTATTTATGGGGTAGCATGGGGGAGCATTTGCATGCAGTAGCATGCATGTGGAGGGCGTATGCGCTGAGAGAGAGCTGGTTCCCTCCCTCTGCAGTGTGTCTTCTGGAGAGCAGACTCAGGCTCAGCAGCAAGTGCCTTTCCCCTGAACTAGCTTTCTAAGCCTATGCATTGTTTCTGGACAGAGTTTTCAGTAGCCCAGACAGACCAAAGACAACCTTCAACTTCTGAATCTCTCCCACCTCCTCAGTGATATGGAGTAGGCAGTGCTGGGATCCAGCCCAGGGCCTCGGGCATGCTAGGCAAGCACTCTCCCTACCAAAGGAGATCCGTCTCTGGCTCCGAAAGCATCGTTTCTTAAGCATGGAGCTTTTAAGACTTGAAAGTTTTGTGGCTTGCTTCCTAATATGTTGACCGGATATTCTTTTGTTCAGAGAAAAGGGGCAGCTTGATTTTGTGCCTTCCAGCCAAGAGAAGCCCTTTTATCTCTCCACAGGCCAGTTACAGACTGCTTACTGCTCTGGGATGAGCTCAGATGGTGGAATCACAGGCCAGTTTGCTCTATTGAACTTTTTCTTTTTTTCAGCTTCCTTCTAATTGCCCTTTGGGGAATAAACTATTTCTTAACATCTGAAAGCTCAGAGGTCTAATATTGGAATTAATGGATAGTTGAAGAGATCTTTTAGACTCCATGGCCAAACTAAAATGAAGACTTTTTTACTGTAGTAGTCCACATAGCCCTCTCCCTCTGCTGTATCCCCTAGTCTCTACCCAGCACCATTAAAGAGGCTTGCTTAGTCTTTCTTTATAGTAACATTTCTTTCCCATAGGCCCAAAAGGACAGTGGTAATCAAAGAATGAATCCATGCCAGGTGGGGTGGCACACGCCTTTAATCCCAACACTTGGGAGGCAGAGCCAGGCAGATCTCTGTGAGTTCAAGGCCAGCCTGGTCAACAGAGTGAGGTCCAGGACAGGCACCAAAACAAATCCTGTCTCAGAAAACAGCAACAACAAAGGATGAATCCGAGGCTCTCTGTATTGCATGTAGGCGCTCGAGCAGTAGCCAGAACAGTTTGTGTGGCTGCACTTAGAGCCCCCAGTGGTGGAGGGAAAGGGAGCCAGGAAGCAAGTATAAGCAGATAACCACAACCACAATTTTTAAAAACTTCTTTATTCTTTCTCTGTGTCTTTCACATCATGCATCTCGATCCCATTTATTTCCCATCCCTTCATATCTGCCCTCTGCCCTTGCAATCCCCCCCTCCAAAATAAAATAAAATTTATGAGAAAAAAAAAGAAAGAAAGAAAAAAGAAAATATCTCATCATGGAAACTGTAGTGTGACATAGTAGGTCACGCCGTAAACTCTTTTATCCGTATATCTTTACTTGCAAGTGCTCCTTGCAAAGAGTCATTGGTCTGGTTCGAGGCCTCTGGTTTCTGCCACACTGTCGATGCTGGGCGCTCACTGGGACTCCTCTTGGAGATCCTGTTGTTGTCTTGTGTCATGGAGAGCCTTCAGCTTTGGGTCTGCAGGACTGGCCTGTTCATGTGCTCCATCAGATCATCGATAGGGTTGGATACTGGGGTGAGCAAGTCATCACCCTGGTTCTGGCCTGACAATCACAATTTTGATAGGTGGAGGGCATGATGAATGAGCCGATGAGACACAAAGAAGAACCTACTATACTACGTGTATTGATGTGTATGTTAGGATATTCAGTGAACAATTGCTGAATTGGACTTTGAAATTAGATAGACATTAGATTTTAGACTAGTAAAACCCAATTCTTTTTTTCTTTTTTCTTTTTCAAAACAGGGTTTTTCTGTGTAGTTTTAGTGCCCGACCTCCCGCCCGAGTGCTGGGATTAAAGGCGTGCGCCACCACTGCCCAGCTCTAAAACCCAATTCTTGTACCTACATTGTCTATAGCAGAAATTGCAAACTGCTTATTTGAAGTATCCTATTCTGCCAGTAGTGGGGAGCAGACCTGCAAGCCTTACAGGAGCCAGGGAAGCAACCCTCCTCCACCTCCCAAGTGCTGGAATCACTGGCATGTGCCAGCATGCCCTGATGGACTGACTGACTTTTAAAGATTTATTTACTTTAATTTATGTGTATCACTGTTTTGCCTGCATATATGTTTGTAAGTGTACACATACATGCAATGCCCATGGAGGCCAGAAGAGGGTGTTATGTCCTAAGAACTGGAATTACAGATTGTCATTAGTCACCATGTTGGTACTGGGAACCAAACCCAGGTCCTGTCCAAGAGCAGCAAGTGTTCTTAACTGCCGAGCCACCTCTCTAGCTCATGGCTGACTTTTAATAACCCGACCCAGGCCCTGTCTTAGTTCTGTTTCTCTGCTCATGATCTGGTTTTGTTTTGGAGCAATGAATGCCCACCCTTTAAGACCAGCCCATTGGTAGCTCACAATCATCTATAATGAGATCTGGTGCCCTCTTCCCGGCAGAACACTGTATACATAACCAATAAAATATATATATATATATTTAAAAAAGAAAAAAGAAAGACCAGCCTAAAGTCCAGCCCAAAGTGCCACCAGATGATGAGATGGTGGTGGTGGTGGTGGTGGTGGTGGTGGTGGTGGTGGTGGTGGTGGTGGTGGTGGTGGTGGTGGTGATCTCACTGGGGCATGGAACTTGCTGTGTATGTAGAGCTTGTGGAA
Source organism: Peromyscus maniculatus bairdii (assembly GCF_049852395.1). Classification (NCBI taxonomy): domain Eukaryota; kingdom Metazoa; phylum Chordata; class Mammalia; order Rodentia; family Cricetidae; genus Peromyscus; species Peromyscus maniculatus. The sequence continues at coordinate 39,009,197 of NC_134860.1, read as the reverse complement.
CGGAACAGAGTTTCTTTACTAAATGAATGCATCATTTAGGTTCCTTTCTCAGTATACACCAGAGGCTCTCCCACGAAACAGTGACTTTTAGTCAAGTTAGCTATGTACCCAGTTTCTTTCTTTTGCAGCCCTTATCCTCAGGGTCAGCTGAGGTAAGGGTGAAGTAGTCAGTACTTCAGTGAGTACAAGGCAGCGGAGTCATGACAACAGCACGCTACTGTTCTTCCCTTTTCAGCATACCTGCCCCCAAATGGAAGTGCAGGTGCAGAACAAATAAGTGAAATCTACTGAAAATGTAATAATTGCCGTTCTTCCGTCAGAAGTGGCTTTTGCTGTTGCTATAAGCCAGGGTCTGCTCCATGAGATCAGGTTGGCCTTGAGCTCAGGGCTCTCTGGTTTGCTCCATGTGCAAATTACAGGCATGTGCCCCCATGTTGTAACTGGGTTTGGTTTTGTGTTGTTTTGTTGTGGTTGGTTGGTTGGTTTGTTTTTTAGTCTGTAACTTAAAATTAATTTTTTAAATAGCTTTTTTGTTTTGTTTTGTTTTTGGAGACAACCTCTATGTATCCCTGACTGTTCTGGAGTTTACTGTGTATATCAGGCTGGTCTGGAATTCACAGATATCCTCCTGCCTCTGCCTCCCAAGTGCTAGGATGAAAGGTGTGCGTTACCCCACCGGGTCCTGTATCTTAGCTTATTGACATCATTTGCTGTGTGACTGTAACTTTTTCAGAAAAGAGATTTAGTTTTTACATGACTTTAAAAATGTTAGAGGTTTTATAACCCTTTCCTGAAAAATTAAGAAGTGAAGCCAATAAGTATTTATGACATGTACATTCTTCAGCTTTTAGACAATAGTAAAACAAGCCGGATTAATGTCCGTTCAGATGACTTTGATGAGTACAAGATGGTGAGTAGAGCTTGTAGCCAAGAACTTTTGCTTCCCCGCTGAATATGTCTTACTGTTGTTATGAGCTAGAACTTGGGGCTGACACTCAGACCGTTTCTTGTCTGGGGTTGTTTAGTGGATCATTAATTACACGACGATTTGCTAAGTTCTCTGTGCTCTAGCCTGGGAGATGCTGCAGATACTTGGCGGTAGTGGTTTGGGCCTCAGCACTTACATATCTTTGATGACATTATGCCTTGATTTACCAGAGATTATTTTTCTTTTAATAAGTAAGAAAGTAGCCATTTAAATGAAATTAGTTTCTTCTACCCTTGCTGGGTCTTTAGTTTTCTAACCAAAATATCTGATCTATCTTAAGTGCCTACCAAAATAATATTTATATATACTGGCTGGCCTGTGTTCTGGCTCATGTTTCCAGGCACTCTCTCTTGAAACATCCCATTTCTACCTTAGGTTGCATATGCTTTTCCATACAGTGAAATCCTCTGATAAATATTTTTCAGTCAACATAAAGTATTTAAAATACTTTCGTGAATGGCAGTATTATTATGCATTGACTGAATGCTGCCAGGGTATGTATCATCAAGTATAGGATACGGTCCAGCGTAATCCAGATTGATTCCACAGTCTAATTATCTGTGAAGTGATCAAGTCAAAACAAAGCCAAGGAACTGTCAGTGGATCAAACTGTTTGCAATTGTGATTAATAACCTGGTATGGGGACTAGGCCTGGCATCACACGCCTTTAATCCCAGCACTCAGGAGAGAGGTGGATTTCTGTGAGTTCAAGCCAGCCTGGTTTACATTGTAAATTCCAGGGCAGCTTGGACTATGTAGAGAGACCCTGCCTCAAACAACAACAACAAACCTGCTATAGGTAATTAATAGGAAATATGTGTGGCTCATGGTAAGGTGCTGTTTTATACATACACATTCTGTAAGCAATGTATACAAAAGAATTCACACTGAATAAAATCTCATTACTAATACATCCTTGGCTTAATTCTCACCTGCATTTTAACCTACTCGGGCAGAGTTAAGCACAAATAAGTGATACTTTTCTTTGTGGTAATGATAACATTTAGGTCTTAAAAATCAGTCAGTGCTGTTAAATGCTCAGTGCTAAATAGCATGTCTACATGCCCCTTCCGGCTTGGGGAACATCTCAGAAGAGGATGAGGAAGGAACTAAGAGCTGGGGCTTGGGGCAGTCCTACCTGCACATTCTGGACCCGTCAACATTCCCTCATGGGTGGAAAAGGGAAGGACTCACCTCAGCGGTGCAGCCACTGAGAGACTGCGTTCACTTAGCAGATAGCCCTCCACCTGGGTCCTTCAGGCAACCCTCATTAACGCAGTGAGACACACAGGCCATGAAAGTTGGGGGGACTTGGAAAGAAGAAATTTGTGGACTAGGAAAGAGATAAGAGGGGATGAGGTATATGTCCAGGAAGATTTTTAAAAATCAAAGAATGTTTTGATAATCAGTCAGTGACAGGCTATATTATTTTTAAAAATATCTGCATTTCACAGACCAAACTTACCTTAAATGTTGTTACCTTTTCTTAATTATTTTAAGATACTTTGAAAATAATGCCTATTCAGCCAGGCAGTGATAGTGCACGCTTTTTATCCCAGCACTCGGGAGGCAGAGGCAGGAGGATCTCTGAGTTCGAGGCTAGGCTGGTCCACAGAGTGAGTTCCAGGACAGCCTGGGCTACACAGAGAAACCCTGTCTCAAAAAACCAACCAACCAAACAACAGCAACAACAACAACAAAAAGAAAAGAAAGAAGAAGGTGCACTGTGCAAGATGCCTGTTGAAGTTCATTGTGGAGATTGGGGTTGTGGGCAGATATGTAACAGATTTGTGTTTAACCTACCTCGCGTTTCATTTGCATAGACTTAGTGGAAGTGGACATGGTAATTCTAGATTTAAATTTCTGTACTGTTGGAAAATGTTTTTCTACCTGCATGTTAGCACAGGTTTTTGAGTGGATGGTGGAGAGGGTCTGGAGATTTTGGTTGGGTCGGGTTTTTTTGTTTTGTTTTTGTTTGTTTGTTTTTCTTTTGTTTTTGTTTTTGTTGTTGTTTTGAATTAATTTTTTAGGAGAGAGGTGGTGTGTCAAGATGTAGCCCAGGCTAGCATTGGGTTTACTCTGGAGCAGAGATTGGTTTTAAACTGCTAAGCGTCTTGCTGGCCTCTTCCTCTTTTTTCAGACAAGATCTCAGTTACCCGGCCTCTCACTCACTATGTAACCAAGCACGATCTCGAAATTCTGGTCCTTTAGCCTCTACATCCCCAACACCGGGTTTTACAGATGTGCCATCTTGCCCAGTTTTGTGGTGCTGTGAGGATGGAACTCAGGACTTCGAGCGTGCTTGGCAAGTGCTCCACCAGCTGAGCCCCATAACTTTCGTTTCTAAGGAGTATAGGAACTGACCATTTCCCATGTAACTTGCCAACTTTCCACAGACTGTTGTGTTGAAAAAATGCAAGAAATATGATTGTGGGATTACGTTGTCTTCGGTTTTTTAATTGTGTGTATGGTTTCTTAGTGTGTAGTTTGTAAACTCTGCAAAGCATAAGTCATATGTTCTCATTTTTTCACCTTTTTTCCTGATGTGTCTTGAGTAGTTGCTGAAAGCTATGCATGTCTTAAGCATATATGTAGCGTGTGGGATTCTGTTTGCATGTATGATGTGAGGTGTGCGTGCATACACACACGGGGGGGGGGGGAGAGTGTGTGTGTGTGTGTGTGTGTGTGTGTGTGTGTGTGTGTGTGTGTGAGTGATTCAGGTCTCATCCCAGTGATTGTTACATTTTATAGATGTGGAATCCAAAAGCTAAAGTAGTCAAACCCAACTGGAAAGTGCAGAGTTCAGAATCTAACCCGTGATCTGATTCCAGATTCTGTGCCTTTTAGTTCCCTTACCATGCCGTGGTCAGTGATTGTTTAGAGTCTTTGAATAAGTTCTGTTACATAGAAGAAATATAACTAAGATAAGTGTGTTTTTAAAAACATAGTCTTTTGATAGAGTTGATGGGGGGCCTTGGATGTGCCTCATTGGGGGGCAGGGGAGAGGGAGAAGGGGGGGCGATTAGTAGGGACACCAAAGCATAGCAGTGTCTGCTGTAGTCTGCTACCCAGTAAGAAAAATATCTCCTTATATATACTGTGAAGTGTTTCTTACATGTGCCACCTGAGGAGGGTGATGTATTACCGAGCCCTCATGTCTCATTGCTGGTGACATCAGGGAGCCCTTTTTAGAATGGCTGCCCATCTGTCCTCCTCCAGGGACCGCTGGATCCATGCCGCTGCCGCTTGGCTGCTGCCTTCAGAGCCTGAGTCAGTGAGTTGCTCACACTGGGGAGAACAAACAGGCTCTTCTCCTCAAAGTGTCTGTAATCACACTCTTGTGAGCATAACCAGAAATAACAACCTTCTTAAACAGTTTGCGGCTCTCATGGACAGACCTCTGCTTACCCACTTTTTTCCTGAGGAAGTGGTCATTGGGCCTAATCATTGACTGTTGCTTAGATGTTGGGTAGCCACATTCTCCTCACACTCAAGTTTGGTGTGGCTTGTGCTAACCCCTGTCCTTGGTTTATACATTGCATGATGTGTAATCATAGAGGACATATGTCCAGCCATACAGGACAGACATATTATCCGTAAGGACCCTAGTGCCAAATTATAGTTGAGAGAGGTAAACATACACATGCATAGCTCACATGTAAACACTCCCAGTTTTGGTCCTTGTGGGTGGATTTGACTTTCTTGTTGTTATAGATAGTAACATTGTTTCAGTCAGGTTTTATAATGTTCAAAGAGATGTAGGTCACTGCTGATTTTTGCCTGATGGTTTTGAGTTGGAGCAGATGTTGATTAATTCATGAGCCCCAACTGCAAGGTAGATGTTCAGTATTGATTAGACACATGCTCCTGGTTGTATGCAGTTAAAAAGGACTCAGTTGTGAAATACTCCTAAAGCTAAATCAATAAACTGCTGAAGTTGGCTTTCCCTATAAATGTTGGTATTTGATTCCCTTTTCTAAATGAGAAAAGCTGTTAGGAATTTCTATGATCTGGTCTGTTAAGAAAACTAGCTGTGTGTGTCTTCAGGACAATCTATGTGTTAACCATTCCAGGTGAGGATAAATTATTCATATGTGCATCCTAATGGAAGATAACTGTGCCTTAATGGAGGCAATAGTAAGTTTTCTTTGGAAAATTCTCATCTTTATTCTGATGGCTTGGGTAGAGAACTTTGCTTAGAGTCTATCTAAATACTAATAAAAGTTTCAAGACACAGATCCCCACAGTGTAAAAATGTCTACAGTCTCTATGACGAACATGACCAGTAATTGCTAAGCAATTATCTGTGCTGGCAGAGTGAGTCACGAGAGAGCTTCCTGTCATGGCACTTTTTCTGAGCACTGTTGAATTTAGAATACTTTTCTGAGCGACTGTCCCCCTCAACAATACAGACTTGCCACGGATAAAATCAGTCTTTAGGAAACCTCCGGAAGTCCTCCAAGCTCTATCGCGTCTGGGTCCAGGCCTCCTATTCTTTGCCTTCTGCTTGCCTTCTCTTCATTTTGTAGAGCTACCGCAAGACCTCTTCTTATGCCCTTCCTCAGCTCTTCCCCTTCCAAGTGGCTTCTCTTCCCCTCTTCCCCGGATCTCCCTGGCTGCCTGTGCACACGGCTGCCACTAGCAGGCCATGAATCCTCTCAACCCTGTCATCTCCTCAGACTGCCTCCTTCTCTGTCCACAGCCAGCGTGAGCCTTCCCAATACACCATCATTTTCTTCAGCCCTCTGCTGATCAAGCAGAGAATTGATGGCCTCCAAATCTTCCGGCAGTCAAAGGCTCCACTCTCTAGTCCCTTCCCCTGAAATACTGCTTCCCACTTCCAGAATGATTCTGGTTGATCAATTGTGTAACCTCTCTGGCTCCTGTTCATTTTTACTTGTAGCCATGCCTGTGGTCCTAACCTCCCTGTGCCCCACGGTCTCCTCAGAAAGACTGAGGCTATAGTAATATCTACTGCATTGGATTCTTGAAATAGTTTAAGCTTCTAATGCAATAATTGCCATATAGTAGATGTGCAATAAACAGTAGATATTATTATTAATGAGGGAAGTGAGAACAAAGCATGCCCCTCCACATTCATTATTCTTAATATGTGTATACACATATGTATACACAAACCTCCATGGTGTTATAATGTAGGAAAAACATCTAAAATTATAATATACCTTTTTTAGAAAATGGAAAAAAAGAATATATTCAAATGCAAAACACAAAATAAATTTGAACAAAGCGCTTGTCTACGAGGCTAGGTTTGCCCAAAAGGAGCGAGGCACTGTGCCGCTTGTTTCTCCCTGATACACCAGTCTGATGTTAGTGGTTTGGTCTTTTGAAAGCACAAGAATGCCGTATGTATGCATGGGCACTTGCACACTTTTGGGGGGTGAGGGTGGTGGTGGTGGTGGTGGTGGTGGTGGTAATATATTTTCCTTGGGGAAAAATTCAAAAGCAGGCATTCATAGAGCCAATTTTAAGTAAGTGGAAGAGAAATTTATTTTGTTTTTAAAAGGATAATGTAAAGGAGGGAACTCTAAAAATAACTGGAATGGAACTGCAAACAAGTATGCTATAAGTCTATACATACCTCCTTTGAAATCTCATATAGCTTCAGCTATTATTTCAAATGGTATATTTTGCATTTGTTTTCTTGTTTTTATTACTTCTAAATATCCTGTTGCATATTCTTGCTGAAGGCAATCTAGGCTGATTAGTTCCTTATTAAAATAATGTAACAGGTTTGTGTTGGTTATTTGTATTTGAAAACGTTAAATGTAGATATTGGTGAATTAATTTCAAATCAGTTACTTTTTATTTACTAGGTATATATCAGTTAAGTGTTTTATTTTAAAAAAATAATTTATTGGGGTTGGGGATTTAGCCCAGTAGTAGAGTGCTTGCCTAGCAAGTGCAAGGCCCTTGGTTTGGTCCTCAGCTCCACAAAAAATAAATAAATAAATAAATAAATAAATAAATAAATAAATAAATAAATAAATAAATAAATAAATAAAATAATATATATATATATATATTAAGATTTACTTTTGTTACGTATATGTGTATAAGTGTGTTTGTGAGTGCATGCTTCCATGTGTTTCTCAGTACCCACAGTGGCCAGAAGAGGGCAACAGATTCCCCTGGAGCTGTAGTTTGAGGCAATTGTGAGCCCACCAACCCGAGTGCTGGGAGTCAATCCTGGGTTTTCTGTAAGATGAGTGTACACTCTTAACTGCTAAGCCATCTCTCTCTGGCCCCAACGAGTGATTTCTAGATAAGAAAATGAAATCTTGAAAAAATAGTAATAAATAAACTGGGCATGAGGGCACATGCCCTGATTCCAGCCCTCGGGAGGTAGAGATAGGAGGAAGTGGAGACCAAAGGATCCAGAATCCAACAGTTTTAGCTACATAGTGAGTTTGAGGCCAGCCTGAGACATGAGACCCTGCCTCAAAAATAAAAAAAAAAAATTAAAGATACTTAAAAATACAGGAATATGATTTAGTACATCAGTGCTGAGGGAGAGGGAGGGAAGAGAGAGGCTGACAGAGACAGAGGCACTGAGACTCTGGAGAGCCAAGGTGTGCTGTGCATTATGTGTGACTTGGTTTTTCCTGATTCCTGGTGTCATCCCTCATATCGTTGAGACTGCCACTCTTCTTGTGGGCACAAAAACTATTTGGATTTCCCTCATTTTCACCTTACTCATGTGATTTAACAGCATATGTCATTCTAAGCTGTCTCACTAATGTTGGTTTTTTTTAAAAAGTAAGATTATTAGTGACATCATAGAGGACGGTGGCGTGAAAGAGGTGGCCAGAGTTTTGCTGTTTCGTGTTTTTAACTTTTATTTCTGGTCAAGTGTAGATTTATTCCTAGTGATACAAATTGCTGTTTTCTTTGGCAACCACTAGAAGCAAGTCTATGTGAAATTATGTAATGTCTGAAAAGTTATATTCATGATTAATTGGCCTAAACCTAGAATGGTATTTGTGTGTGGAAAAAGGCAATCATGCTTTTTATTTGGCTGTGGGTTAAAGTGCCCCTGCTCAGATTGGATTACTGTACAGGGCTTTTGACTGAGAAATGTATGTTTAGCTTGATCTCTAAAAAGCATAAATCGTTGCTTCCAAGCCAAGTGTGCTGGAATTCATATTGTAACCAAGGTCAGTCTTAGAAAAACTTCAAAAGCAATCAGTTCCACTCTGTCACACCTTAGTTAACAAATAAAGCCAAGAGGTTTGAAACATCGTGATCATTCTAATAGCCTCTACAAGCAGAGTCAGTCTAGATTATGCAAGAGTAGGTTGTCTGACTTGTCAAATACTAGTTTAAATTCTTCCCGACCCTGACCTTAACTGATCGGTTACACTGCTCTATTTATTTGTCTAAGCTGGGCTTTACAGGAGCTAGCAAAGAAGGTCTTTAAACAATGCCTCCTGGTGTGTCAACTTGAGAAACGATGACATTCATTACTAACAGTGCAGTTGGTTCTTTGTATCTGTAGATCCCACAGCTCCAGTCTAACCAACTACAGATAGAAAAGTTGGGGTGGGGGAGGGACATTGCATCTGAACTGACTATGTACAGAACCCCCGTCCCCCGCCATTTTTCCCAGTCACAGCATTTTTACTGTTAGGTATTGGAAGTAATTTAGAGGTAGATAACTTACATAATTCACTAATATGCACATTGTATAGCACATCCTCCTGCATCAGGTACTTGAGCATCCACAGATTTTTGTGTTTGAAGGAGATCCTAGAGCCAAACCCCGCAAATACCTACGGCCAGCTGTGCTTAATAATGAACTCGAGGCCTCAAGAGATGGTAGCTCAGTTGCTTAGAGCCTGACTGTCTTGAGAAAGTTAGTTTCATTCGCCTTGTCTTGAGAATGGAGACTACAGTACCCACTTCTGGCATCTTAGTATGCACTGAGTGGTCACCTGACCTTGTACCCATAGTTTGTGTTCCTTTAAAATATTTATTGCTCGACAGTTCCATACATTTATGTGATTACAGTAATTTCCACTGCCACCCCAGTTCCCCTCTGGTCAGCAAGTATCTCTCTCTCCTACTCTGGTGCCCTACACTGTGCAGCCTACTGATCGGTCAGAGTTCCTTGCCCTCCCCCGGGTTGGAGAGAATTTACTGGAGAAAAGGCTATAGCACTGAGAAAAGTGACAGTCCCTCCCCCAACAGCTGTTAGGGCCCCGTGTCCCCCTCCCCCCGTGCTGTGTTACTGAGGGAGCCAGGCTGGGCAGGGAGCCACGGCTGCAGTGATCCCTGGGTGCAGTGGCTGCATGTCTGCCCTTGCTCTGGCTCTGCCATCTTTGTACCCCGTGCCTCTTGAGCACTGGGGGCTTTAGAACTGAAAGGTAAAGCATGTCTCAAAGTTAGTATTGGTTATTTTAGGACATGTGCTTTGTTTTATTCATGCTCTGACAGGGCTTGAGACCATCTCATTCTGGCCTAGATCTTAATTGTTTTGTTCTCCCCACAGCTCTCCCTTTCTCCCTCCTATGGGTGAGGGTCTCGGGTACCCCAGGTTGGCCTTAAATAAGTTCCTATGTGACTGAGCATGAACTTGAGCTCCTGATGATCCTTCTGCCTCTACCTGCCAGATGTTGGGATCACAGGGGTGTGAGTCTATGCATGGCTTGGGTAGCGTGTGTGTGTGTGTGTGTGTGTGTGTGTGTGTGTGTGTGTGTGTGTGTGTGTGTGTGTGTGTACACGTACACATAGGTGCACATGTGTGAAGGCTAGGAATCGACTTTGGGTGTCTTTCTTAGTCACTGTCTACCTTATTTTTGTGTGTCAGAGTTGATCTATGCTGCCCAGACCCACAAGGCGAGAGTTCCCTCTGTACCTCCCCAGGACTGGGATTGCCGACATGTGCCTCCACACCCAGCCTCTTATGTGGGTGCTGAGGATCAAATGTGGGTCCTCATGCTTGTGTGGCAAGCAGTTACTAAGCTGTCTCCTCAGCCTTTATTTTTTTCTTTCTTTTCTTTCTTTCTCGTTCTTTAGTTTTTGTTTGTTTGTTTGTTTGTTTTGAGACAGGGTATCTCTGTGTACCAGCTGTGACTGTCCTGGATTTTTCTCTGTAGACCAGACTGACGTCGAACTCACAGAGATCCTCCTGCCTCCGCCTCCTGAGTGCTGGGATTAAAGGCGTGCACCACCCCCGCCCCAGCGTATTTTTAAATTATCTATATTCTTAGTATTCGGATGTGTGGGTCAAGACCAGCTGTACCAATTCTACCTGGGAACTTGTTTAGAATGCAGGGTTTCAGCTTTACCTCAGAAGCACTGTTTCGGAGTCTACCGTTTATACAAATTCAGGTTCATACAGTAAAATCTGAGAAACATTCCTCTATTATATGTCCCCAACTGTCCCCAACGTCATTAATAGCCTGGAGATGATGGTCACTTGTTAACCAGAGTCTCGAAACAGACACAGGGCAGGTGATTGGAAGGAAAGAGGGAATGGGGAAGGAAGAAAGAAAGGCACGCATCCTAGTTCGGGTCACTCTTGCTGGGATAAAACATCATGACCCAAAGCACCTTGAAGAGGAGAGGGTTTGTTCTGCTTATATTTCCACACCACAGTCCAGGGAGAAAGGACTAAAGCTACAAGACGACCCATATGGAATCTTAAGTCATATTTAAGAAAGGTCACTGAAATTAGCAAGTTGACGGGAAACAAAGACTGCAAGAAACATCATCAGTCATGTTTCTATACAGTAGCAACGATCACTCAGAAACCAGGACGCTAGGCTGGCAAGGTAGCTAAGTAGGGGGAAAAGTTTGCCATTTGAAGGTGGTGACCTGAGTTCAGTCCCAGGAGACCGTGTAAACGTGGGAAGAGACAACTGCTCTAAAAAGTTGACCTCACTTCCATATGCGCCCCAAGTCAATGTTCATAACAATTTAATTAATTTTTTATTCTTTAGTAATCATATATATATAGATATAAAATATGTTTCTATCATATTCACCCCTCAATATTTACAGTAACATCAGGCATCAGATAGCAGAAAAATGCATGGGGTAATAGGCTAGGGAGTGTAATTTAGTGGTAGTTCATGCACTTATTATAAGCATAATATACATGGTCTTTAGTTCAATTCCCAGCATTTCCACAAATCGTGCGTTCATACCTGCACACACACATAAATTTGGGAAATGTGAACAAAATATGCATTATGTTAAAAAAAATAAATGTTTGAAATAATCTAAAGACCTAAACATGTAAATACTCATCTCTATTGTGTTGGAGGACTTCCATGGTGTCATAATACAGTCTTTCCCCACCTGATGGATACAGTAAAAATCACCCTAGAGCAATGTTGCTCAGCCTTTTTTCTTAGATATTGATAAGCTCATTGACACAGTTCTGTGACCTTACCCCATATCGCACCAAGCACACAAAATTAAATTAAAAATGTTCTTAGACTTTAAAAAACACGACCACAAACTGGTTTTATTCTTGCAAACTGAGTATAAAGTAGAAAAATTGATCAAAAATTCAAATTCAATAAATTACTAAGAAAACATATCCTGTATGTTATTATACTCTTCATATACATATAATACACATGGGGGAGATGTATCCAGTCAAGAATTCTTACAGCAAGGCATGCACACTGGGAAAATGGTAGATGTTTTAGGTGTGGCGTCTTGGTTGGAAGCATTGGAAAACACTTGAACTTGGGATCCTCCTGCTTCTGCCCTTTGAGTGCTAGGATTACTGGGGTACTGGGGTACTGCGTTGTCCTTCATACATGCAGGCCAGCGGTCTACCAACTGAGCCAGAGCCCCAGCTGGACAGTCAGACTTTCTCTTGCTTAATTAAGTTTGGCTTATAGATGCAAAAACCCATTTCACCTAAGCTATTTATTAATTTGTTTGGTAACTACCTTTTGAGAGGGCTTCTCTGTATAGCCCTGGCTGTCCTGTAGACCAGACTGGCTTCAAACTCGGAGATTAGCCTGCCTCTGCCTCCCAAGTTCTGGAATTAAAGGTGTTTGCCACCACCACCCAGTCTAAGCTCATTTTTAAACATAAAACTATCTATATTTCCTTTTGTTACAGTGTTTTCAAATTCTGTGGTAATATCTCCTCCTACCATGTATTTTCCATCCCCTGCCCCCTTCTCAATTAGTCTAGTGAGACATTTCTGGTGTGTTTAAACATTAATCTATCCTGTGATCTAGCAGTTCCAGTCTGATATATTTAATCTGCAGAAATGAAAATGTATTACTACAAAAGTACTACCTACACACATACCTGTAATCTCCAACACTCAGGAAACTGAAGCAGGAGGATTATGGCTTCTAGGTCAGCCTAAGCTGCATAGTGACACCTTGTCTAGAGAGTTTTTAAAAAAGATAATTTTAAGAAAGGATGTTCTTAACAGTTTAGCTATAAACTAAAAACGAATGCCAATCACCTTTGGTGGAAACAAGTAGCTTATGTGGGCCTGGCACACTGCCTTTGCAATGAGGCAGATCCAGTAACCCTTTATTTATAGTAAATGCTATTCAGTAATAGAATAGTGACCGATAAAAACAACAGACTGAGAATCTCAAAAACACGGACCATGACAGGAACCCTAAACAGAGCAATTCACACTGCCAGGCTCCATTATACAAAATAAGTGTACAATGAAATTAATTTATTGTAAAAGAAATGAAAAGTAAGCCGGGCGGTGGTGGCTCATGCCTTTAATCCCAGCACTCGGGAGGCAGAGCCAGGCGGATCTCTGTGAGTTCGAGGCCAGCCTGGACTACCAAGTGAGTTCCAGGAAAGGCGCAAAGCTACACAGAGAAACCCTGTCTCAAAAAACAAAACAAAACAAAAACAAAAAAACCCTAAACAAACAAAGAAATGAAAAGTAGTGGCTGCTAGGGGCTGGAGATAAGACTCAGCAGTTAAAAGGATTGGCTGCTCTTCCAGAGGACCTGGGTTCAGTTCCCAGCACTCTCATGGCAACTCACAACTATCTGTAACTACAGGTCCAGGAGGTCTGACACCTTCACACCAATGCACATGAAATAAATTTAAATAAATTATTAAAATAAAAGTAGTGGCTGCTATCAAAGAGGAGTAGGAAAGTAGGGTGAGAAGCAGAACTTCTAGAAGTTTCAGAGTTCTGTGTTTTGATGAGGGATGATGGGTTTGGAACCTTCATTGATGCAGCCATTTCATTATATGTAAAATGCACCTGTGTGTACGTGTGTGTACAACAGTATGAATGTCCTGAGTGCCACTAACCTGTACACTTATATGTGATTATGTGGCCTGGTGGGCATGTGGCCCTCCTGTAATCCATGGGGAGGCAGTGTACTAAGAATTGATTTAATATATCAGAAATTTTCCTTATTTTTTCTTCCTATTGTATTGTTGTAGTGGCCTTGTGTACACTTAAAACTTCCAGGAAATTAAGCTTGGAAACCCCCTGACCTGATGGGGAAGCTTCTTCTGTGTTCTGTTTCTCCCTAGCCTTGCTGTTGCTTCCTAGGGAGTGTGAGGGGCTTGTATGGCTCTCCACCTCTGTCAGTGATGCTCTGGTCCCAGAGTAATGCCTGGCCCAAAGCATTAGTGCAGCTGGAACTTCCACCACAACAGAGACCTAGGGGATGGAGCGTATAGATGCTGCATACACGACAAGATAGATCCGAGCTCTTGACATTTGGATAGTAATTATCCAAGCAACTCTCTTGCCTCCCTGCTTATGAATACTGTAATTGAAAGGGCAGAGGAAGCGAGGAAAACAAACGCAGAGCAGGCAGGGGCTGGGAAATACTGTCCACGGATGGCTTGTGTGCCCAGAGGACAACTGAGAATTGAGTGTGGTGATAGAATCGCACTACTCTGACTGCTCCTGTGAGGACAAGCCCTGAGAGTACCAATTACACTTGGCTGAGTATACTTTGGGTGCTAAGTAATAGTAGTGACACACTGAGTTGTGCATAGTGTCTCACTGACTTGGCAGATCTCTGCGTGTGAAGTTCTGTTAAGGATGGTGTTAGAGAAATATGTGTAAAGCCAGGCGTGGTGACACATGCTTTTAGTCCTAGTGCTTGGGAGTTCGAGGCCAGCCTAGTCTACAGAGTGAGTTCCAGGACAGCCAGGGCTACACAGAGAAACCCTGTCCCAAAAAAGAAAAGGAGAAGGAGGAAGGGGAGGGGAGGGGAGGGGAGGAGGGGAGGGGAGGGGAGGGGAGGGGAGGAGAGGAGAGGGGAGGAGAGGAGAGGAGAGGAAAGGAAAGGAAGATATCTAATGTGTGGCTTTTCTAGGCTATTAGTGGCCTGCCTGCCCCCCCTCTGCATTTTGTTCCCACCTTTGGGTGTTATTTATTGGGTCCAGCTGCACTGCCTGTGTCTCGTAGCAGTTGGTGCACGTTTCTCTTTGGTATGGAGATGTCTGCATTGAGCTCCCATCATGCCAAGGCAAGGTTGAGGACCGGCTCTGAAGTGGACGTCTCAGGGCAGTTGAGAGCAAATGCGGAAGCTGTCCTTGTCTCTGTGGATAGGCAGCTCCACCACATGCCCCTTTTCAATTAGCCATTGCTGCTGTGCTCTAGTTGTACTTCGGGATAATTTTCAAAAGTTAGTGCCAGTGTTTACTTTGGTTTTTTAATGCCATATTTTACTCAGGGGTGTGTGTGTGTGTGTGTGTGTGTGTGTGTGTGTGTGTGTGTGTGTGTGTGTGTGTGTGTGTTATGTGATGTGTGCAGGTACATGTGCACGTGGGTGCTGTCATCCACAGAAATGCTGTTTATTTCCTTTGAAACAGTCTTTCATTGGTTTGGCCCTCACCAATTAGGCTAGACTGGCTGATCAGTACACTCCAAGGATCGTCTCCATTTCCCCAGCCCTAGGTTTCGAAGCAAAGGCCACCATAACCCACTTCATTTTTATGTGGGTGCTGGGAGTCACATTTGTGCACATAAGGTGCTTTACTGACCCGCCCCAGTCCCTTGTGCCATCTTTAAGACAGGAGTTCTCTAGAAGCCTGTCTTCTTGCTCGTTTGTTTTCGTTTGTCTTGAGATTGCCTCTCCCTCTGTAGCTAGACTAGGCTCAGGCTCCTGGAGCTCCTCCTGCTGCTGAGATTGCAGGTGGCACTCACCAGTCCCCACCTCCTGGCAGTTGTCTTAGCCTTAAAGAAATAGTGGTTTTAAAGCCTGGACTGGCTTTTGCCAACATTCTTTAAACACTGAAGCTGGAGATCACTTGGGAGGTACTCAGTGTTTTTTTTTTTTTTTTTTAAAGCAAAAACTAAAGAATTGTGATACCTGAATGTAAGTTGATTTGAACATTCTATTTTTATAAATCTCAAGTTTATAGTGCTAATATAATATAATGTGGAGTTTATAGTTCTAATATTGTGACGTGCTTGCCAACATGAACAGTTTGTAAATCCTCAGCAGTCTTCCTGTAACCGTATGTCGGATTTCCAGCTGTGTTGAATCAGACTTTGATCCCTCTTAGGAAGATAAATGCAATGTCTGCAGTTTCTAATGGCAGGGGTGGAAGAGAGCTGTTCAGATGCAATCTTAAAAGCCAAGGCCCTGTCCAGATAAGAAACTGAAGGCCCTGGGGAAACTAATTATTTCGTTGTCATTTTTTTCATCTGTCGGCTTCATCTAGCAGTGGAGGGTTTTGTTAAGCTCAGTGTGCAGGATTAGATTTGTTTTCTTCCAGGAGAATCCCTCTCCTTAATCAGCATGCTTCTAAATGGCACACCTGCCTCATTAGAACGCGTTCTAGACTGCAGGGTACAGTGTGAGCATTTCAATTAGCTCCACACAATTGGTAATCGGGCTGATGTTCTGAGGGTGTCCCTCACTTCTCCTTCCTCTGTGGCTGAGCTTTTATTGTTTCTTACTTCTGAAGCCTCCTTTGATTGTGGGCATTTATTTCCCTGTAGTATGTGGTCATTGGTTGGGGTTTTCTTTGTAAATGAAAGAAAAGATGGTAATGTTTTATGCACATATGCAGAAATACTTTAAATATTTGTTTTATTAGGCTTTTTTAACTGTAACTTTTAAATACTGATACCATTCATCACTGTGACAAGGAGGTAAAATACAACCATCATGTTCAAGATCTCCACACATTACCAACAATAAATCCTTGTGCTCAGAGTGATAAAGAAGCCCAATTCGCAGAGCTGGTGGAGATGCTACACTGCTCCCTCACAGAACCAATTACCCACCACGGAGCATAATGAGCAGGAGAGGTGAGACAGTGGAGATCCATAGAGCGGGAGTAAAATTAAGATAAAATTGTTGCCTGTGTAACATCTTGTAGTAAGTGTATCTCCAATTACCTTCCGGAAAAAATTACTTAGCATCTTCTCAGGTCCAAACTCATGAATTGCAAGGAAAGACTTAAGACTTTAACAAAAGGGTATATGAACACAGAGAAAATGGCTCTGAGCATGTTGTCAACAGAGTTCTGTACTGCCCAGAAGGACTTGAAGTAAACCCCGCTGCTTTGGTGGGTGCTGGGCTCCAAACCTGCTTGCTGAGCAGTGGCTGTACTGACCACAGTTACTGACGCATGGCAGCATGATAAGCTCAGAAAAAAGAAGATGCTTTAGATCATCACAGGAAGTCCTGACTTTTAGGCTTTGTGTGTTCCCAAAGACCACGTTAAGCTGATTGCTGTAAAGGAAAATCCCGAGTGTGCATGATCTGTGTCCTAATTAGGACTAGGCTTGATCCATTATAGCAGGCAGCAGTTGAGTAAGTGGCTAAGTGGCAAGAAATGAAGTTTAGTTCTTTATTAGATAAATGTCACATTGAGTCCTGGAGGCAGCAGAGGATGTTAGTGAGTTACTCTAAACAACAAGAACATTTTCAACCTGTGATGTCACGGTATTGTCTATTACAAAGTTCCGGACAATAACACATTATCAGTCACAAAGCACCAATGTATATAAAGTGCTTTCTTTTAAAACAGATTGAACCAGTCATGGTGGGGTACGCCTTTAGTTCTGGTACTTGGGAGGCAGAGGCTGTCGTATCCCTGAGTTCCAGGCCAGCCAGGGCTACCCAATGAAACCTTGTCTCGATGGATGGATGGATGGATGGATGGATGGATGGATGGATGGATGGATGGATGGATGGATGGGTGGGTGGCAGGCAGATAGGCAGATAAGTAGAGAGGTAGATATGATCTCAGCTCTCAGAGGCAGAAGGATCAGGAGTTCAAGGCCAGTCTCAACTACATAGGGAGATCAAGATACCAGCCTATTATGAGCTGGTGGCTCAAAAACAGAAAAAGATGAACAGATTACACTCTTCCTACACTGTGCTGCTATCACTGGTGCTTCCAGCTCACTCGGCGTCTTTATTTTTCCTCTTTTCCTTCTCTCTTTTTTGAGAAGGAAAAGTGGTGGGTAGAGGGATCGTTCAGCACTGCTAGATACTGACAACCAGCCCTGGTTTCATAAATGCATGTGTATTATATATTTATTTTATGTTTTCATTTATTCTTTAATAATTTCATGCATGTATGCAATGTGTTTGATTATATTCAACCTAGGTTCCCCCTTCCCACTCTCTCTGGGTCTCTGCAATACCACCCCCCTTTGTATCCGAAAGTGATATTATATAAAATTGTAGTGGATATTCCTGGATAAGCCCTAAAAGTTAATATTTATGATAACTTTCCTCTGGGTGGTTTTACAACCTTTGGTCCTGTCTTGTCAGATTATGCCCAGTGAAGTATATGGCAAACATAACTATTATGTGTCAGAGTAGGATGATAAATAAATAGCTTTCAAGAAGTGATGAACTTACCTCACCGCTGATGGTTGCCTTACTTGAAGTGTTTTTAGTCATTATAGAGATATAGATACATGAAAATAAATGGTAGTGATCAGTATTTTGAGACTTGTTGAATTAAAGGAACAGTCTCACGGATTTGTTCATTCATTGCTTCACCAAAATATATTCTGTGGCTGGGGCTTCATCAATGAGTGTCATTCCTCTCATGAAGACACTCAAGGTTGAGTAATAGAAGCAAAATAAATCAGCCTGATGATCTGTCACTGCATAGAGACCAGTGCTCAGAAGCAAAGCAATCAAGGTGTGGACAGTTCTAGACCAGACCAGTGAATCATTTTAGAGATGATGGGATACCTCAACCAGACTCCAAATGATACATAGGAGAACATGTCGGGGAGGGCTTGGGATCGTCTGGCCAGCATCCTTGTATAATGATTTCCATGTGACTGCCAGGGGAGGTGGGAAACAGCCTGGGAGCTCCAGGCCTGCTGGGTTAGTACTAGAGATACACTTGGGTAAAGCGGTGGTGAGCAGAAACAAGACCCAGACTTCAGATTGCAGTACAGTCTGAGCAAAGAACGTCGATAAAAGTACCGAGGAAGAGTTTGATGAACGGGGTGAGATTTTTGAGAACCAGTTGAATTATCTGGGCTTAAGTATAGACATTTTCTACAATAAATTGTTCTCCACATAGTGGTCATGAATTTATATTCATGCTTGGTTTAAGTAGTTTGTTTGTTTGTTTGTTTTTCATTTAAGATTTTGAATTTGGTTCTCTATTCCTTGTATTTGTTTTCTTCGGCTGACTTTTTTTTTTCTTTTCCTTTATTACATTGCTAAAACCCTCTGCTTTTGGTTGCCATGCTCTCTGCCTTGTTCCTGTGGCTGCTGCTCAGGTGGTTCTTTTAAAAGAAATCCTGTAAAATTAATATTCGTCACAGGGACTGAGAGAATCAGTTTCTTCCATAGAATAATTTAAAATTCCATAACAACGTGTTTGTGCTAACATTTGTTAAGGACTTGAAGCTGTTAAGTCTTTATAACTAGAGTGAATTGGGCAATAATTAAGAGATACTTGAGTCAGACTTAAATACTTTCCACACTCAGTCACATTTGAACTTTTAGCCACCCTGGACAAGATGAGTACATTGTATACTTTTTTTTTTTTTTTTTTTTTTTTTTTTTTGAGACAGGGTTTCTCTGTGTAGCTTTGGAGCCTGGAACTCACTCCATAGTCCAGGCTGGTCTTGAACTCACAGAGATCTGCCTGCCTCAGCCTCCCAAGTGCTGGGATTAAAGGCGTGCGCCGCTGCCACAACCTCCTGGCCATTGTATACTTTAACAGGCGATGAAACTCGAGGCTCCAGGAACATGTTGAAGTCTCAATCATTTCCATCATACAAGTCTGAGCATATCACAGAGTGTGGGACCGCTCCGTTTGTAAAACTGGGCTCACCAAGATTGCGTTCTAGTAGTTTCAAGGACATCAGAGAGGGTTCAGATCCATAGGGGTATAGAAGGAGTGCCCCCCCCCACATGTCCCTGATTGTGTACATGGGCTGAAGAAGTAGCTTGTAACACCCCTCCTTACCCCTGCATGTGCGTGTGTTTGTCATTGTCAGGAAGAGGATGCAAGCCTGGATACCTCTGGCTCTGTCCTAGTGCATAAATTCGCATTTATTTTTGTCTGATACCTTAGACCAACAAGAGTAACAAACCCGTAGTTTCCATCAGGGCAGGAACAAAAAAGTCATCGTGACTGAAGAGAAAGCTGCTCGCATGCACGTTGCATGTACTGAAAGAATGTTTCCTCAGCAAAGAGCTCTTTTATTTTTAGATCAGAGGATCTAAAGACTCAAATGCCTTGGATACGATATTCTCAATAAAATATTAGAATAGAGAAGGGCCATAGCAGTTAGTTATCTGTAGAGCCATGGAGACGCTGGATCTGGAAAGAGCCGTGAGGAGTCCTAGATGCCCAGCTTGAGTGTGGTGATTCTGTTCACTGTTATGTCCTGACGTGGACGCCTAGCCTCTTCTCATTACAGGCAGCTCTTGTCCCTCAAAAGTGCTTCCATGGAGTCTGTGTGTCCTCATTTGTATGAGGTGCCGAGAACATGCAGCTGTCTAGGGAAATGAATGAAGGAAATGTTCATTACCAGAGCCCAGGAGAGAGCAACAGGGAGTTAGTGTTTACTGGGTGTATAGATTAGCATTTAGGGAAGATGAAAAGTATCGTACAGATGGGTAGTAATGTGTCCACGAGATTGTGAACGTTGCCACTGAAGGCACCTTTAAAGTTTGTTAAACTGGTAAATTTTACGTTACATGCATGGCTGTGTATATATTTATCTTTGTGTGTATATGTACATGTGTATGCAGTGAGCTCATGCCACAGACTTCATGTGGCAGTCAGAGGACAGCCTTAGATGTGAGTCATTAGCTTCCTCTGAGTGTGTGTGTGTGTGTGTGTGTGTATTTGCCGGGATGTGTGTACGGACGGAGGTTAGAGAACAGCTTGTGGAAGTTGCTGGTTCTGTCTACCACGTGGCTTTCTGGGATTGAACTCAGCTTGTCAAGCCTGGCATGGAGTACTTTTTTTTAGCCTGCTGAGCCATCTCACTGACCCACACAGGCTATGTTAGCTGGCCCACGAGCATTTAGGAACTCTCCTGTTCCCACCTCCCCTCTTACCATAGGACCGACAGACAGCATCTTGGTTTACATGGGTTCTAGGGATTTAGGCCGAGGCCCTCACAGTCGCCCGGCGAGCAGCTTTCCCGTTGAGCGGCTGTCTCCCCAGCCTGTGGCTTCCCTGTCGTGCCGTACTTTTCAGAAGAGTGTTCATGACAGGGCAGCAATTGTAGGTCTTTCTGCTAGACAGCACTTTTCTACTCCGCTTCTGTTGCTCTGTACTTTGTATGCTGGAGCCACGAAGATAAAATCTAACCCTTCCACCTGCATGAAAAGACCCAGCTTGCCACCTCCCAATGTTTAAGGATAAACAGCCCCAGTTCCTTCCTAACTTTTGTTTGCTTATGAGACGGATTCTCTCTATGTAGCCCTGGCTGTCCTAGAACTCACTCTGTAGACCAGGCTGGCCTCGAACTCACAGAGATACAACTGCCTCTGCCTCCCTAGTGCTGGAATTAAAGTCATGCACTAACATGCCCAGCTTATTTATAATTTTTTTTCTTTTTACACTTAAAATCATGATCAAGAGAAAGGCCTCCTAAGGTCAGACATAGTGGCACATACCTGCAGCTGTAACACTCAGGAGGCTGAGGCAGGAGGGTAGTGAGTTCGGGGCCAGCCTGAGCTCCATAGTTTAAGGAAGTCTAACATACATGGAGCGTAGACATTACAGTGCCCTGCTTCTCCTTTCAGTCTCCTGAGCTCTACATCTTGCTCACCTGCTCCCTCTGCCTCCCTTTTAATTGAATTTTGAAGAAAGTGGGTCATTTGTCCACTGTGATCCGGTGCTGGCGTCTCATCTCCTTTCCCTGTATGTTCACCCTCATCTGTATTTCCTGTGATTGGTGATTGGATAGAGGACTCCTTGTGTGCGTATAATCCAGCTGATAATAATTTGTTCTGGAATTCTTTTGAGAGCAGAGGAGTGCCTCTCCCTCCGCCCCCACACTTTTGCTTGAAAAGTTGGAAATGGCAGAAATGTGAAGGAATGATGTAGAATGCCTGCATGCCTTTCATTTTGATGGCTGCCTCGGGGCATTCTGCTCTATAACCACCAAAGCATATTCAGATGTGGTGGTGTTTTCAGGATCATTAGAGAGTTACAGATATACCACAACACTTCTTTTTTGTTATTATTAATTAAAGTAATTCTTTTATTTTACATCGAGAACACAGTTTCCCCTCTCTCCTCCCTTCTTGTACCCCCTACTCCTAAATTCACTCCCCTGTTTCTGTTCAGAAAGGCGCAGGCCTCCCGTGGGTGTCAACAAAGCATGGCATATCAAGTTAAGGTCGGACCAAGCTCCTCCCCTTGTGTTAAGCCTGGGCAAGGCAATCCAGCATGGGGAATAGGTTCTTGGAAGCCAGCTAAAGTGTTAGCTGGACAGGCCCTGCCTGCTTCACCACTAGGAGTCCCACAAGGAGATCAAGCTACACAACTGTCACACATATGTAGAGGGCCTCTACACATATGTAGAGCCCATGCAGGCTCCCTAGCTGTTGGTCCAGAGTCTGTGAGCTCTGTTAGTTGTTTCTGTGGGTTCCCTTGTGATGACTTTGACCATGAGGAAGACTTGTACAATCCCCCTCCTGCTCTTCCCCAGGATCCCCTGAGCTCAGCCCAGTGCTTGGCTGTGGATCTCTGCATCTGTTTCCATCAGTCACTGGATGAAGGCTCTCTGATGACAATTGGGATAGTCACCAATCTGATTACAGGAGATGGCCAATTCAGGCTACCTATTATGAAAGAGACGTCTTGATTGGAGGTGGGCATTATGGGGTCAGGTAGAAACCTGGTGTAAGGGAAACTCCCACTAATCTACAATGATGACCCCAACTAAGACACCATAACTCTTATAAGTATTTGCTCACATCTCTCGAGAACTGTCATTGTTGGCCATGGCCCAACATGATCATATGTCCACTTAAGAAATTCGTATGTAGCTTACATAGTACCTGATATTTAGTACATATTCCTCTAATTATACCAGTAAAATAATTTATGGTGACTCAAGAATTCAAGGTGCTGGACAATTGAAGGCTCCTAGTTCAGAGTACTTGTGGAGGGCTCAGTTTGGTACCCAGCAGTCATGTGATGGCTCACACCCTTTCTGTAACTATAGTTACAGGTGACCCACACCCTCTTCCAGTTTCTGAAAACACTGGGCACACACATGTCACACATACATGCATCAATAAATCTTTTTAAATCAACAATATAACCAAGGGTCATGGATTATATTTAATTTCCATGAGCTTTATATCTCACATGACTGCCATTCTTTGAAGAGTCCAGGAAAGTTGTTTTATAAAGGATTCTTCAATTTTAATTTGCCTGATTGTTTCTCTTCTGATAGATTCACCAAGAGTGAGGTGGGCAGTGCTCTGCAATTTATGGAAACACTTGGAGGCACGTGGTGCTAGACCCATATTTGTTAAAGGACTGTCTGCCAGGTTTCCCTTCGTACCCGTCCCAATGTGATTAGTAACAAAATAGCATTATAGTGGCATCCTTTTAAGTACTTTTAACACATGCTATTGGTGCTGGAAGAGATGATGAACACCTAAAAAAGTGTGTTGTTCCTGGTGGGAAGATAATTTTTCAGCCTCTGGTTTTCTTAGAGAGGAGTGGAGGGAGGTAGTGATGTTAAGAAATGAGCCCTGGGGACACAACACAGACTTGTGTACCAATCCAGATCTCCACTTGACCCTATGCAAGTTTAGAAGCCCCCCAGCCCCCGAGACCCTCAGTTTCCTCCTTACAGTGGGGATAATGCCATATATCTCGTCTAGTCAAGGTGAGTAAGCGAGGTAGCAGTGGAAGGGTGGATCCGGCTTCCCCACCGCCTCGAGGCCGTTACTCGGCCAGGGCTGAAGCAGGCTGGAGAGGTGCTCACAGAGCAGTCGGCTTCTTCTTATCCTCACGTCATCCCCGGTGTTGTCCTCGGGTTTCCTATTAGTCTGGCATTACCAGACACTATAGAAAATGTGACCAACAAGCTGGATGCCTTTGTGAGATTTCTTTTTTTTTTTCTTTTTCGAGACAGGGTTTCTGTGTGTAACAGGCCTGTTACACTGGTACTCGCTTTGTAGACCTGGCTGGCCTCGAACTCACAGAGATCCACCTGCCTCTGCCTCCCAAGTGCTGGGATGAAAGGTGTGTGTCACCACTGCCCAGCTTTTCTTTTGCTTTTTAATTTCAAATATTTATTTCATTTATTACTGTATTGTGTGTGCATGCATGCACACATGCTAGAGGCCAGAAGAGAACAATTCTTGGGTTAGTTTTCCACTCGTATCTATTAATGTGGGTTCCCAGTATTGAACTCAGGGTGTCAGGCTTCATTTTACCCACCAAGATGGCTATGTTGCCCCCCTCCCCCGCCCCCAGGATGTCAAAGAAAGGAATTCAGAATTTTCAAATAAGGTTGGATGTTTTGGTTTTGTTTTTCTTTTGAGGGGAGTATTAAGAGTATTTCACTGTGTGGTACAGGCTAGCCTTGAAATCATTTCAGTCCTGCCTCTGATTCCAGAGTGCTAGGTTACAGGTGTATGCCACCATGATCAACTTGGGCTTCTGTTTTCAAACTTTTTTTTTTTTTTTTTATAAACTATTCTTTTTTTTTTTAATTAATTTATTTATTAAGTATACAGTATTCTGCCTGCATGTATGCCTGCAGGCCAGAAGAGGGCACCAGATCTCATTAGAGATGGTTGTGAGTCACCATGTGGTTGACTGGGAATTGAACTCAGGACCTCTGGAAGAACAATCAGTGCTCTTAACCTCTGAGCCATCTCTCCAGCCCCTGTTTTCAAACTTCTTAAACACCATTTGTCTTTAATAGATCTGTATGGAATCAAATTGCTATTTACCTAGACCTCTTTTTGACGGCAATCCATTTTACTTTAAGGGATTATTTAAAAAAAAAAAAAAAAAACAGTTTATATGTAGTCTGAGAATAGTGAATAAAAATAATTCTGTGACCCATTTACAAGCATTACTGTAAAAGTTTCATTTCATACAAGTGACAATTTTTTAAAGTTAATTAGACTCGGCTACACTGAGGTTAGCAAAAAGTGCTTTGAGTTATCAATAATTCAGCAGGGCAGACATTTCTGTATAATGCGGTGGTTTTATAGAGTATTGTGAGATAGTTATCCTTAAAATAAATGGTGGTGAGCATACATCAGCATGGCGGGGTTCACTTGGATGTGGTGTGAAGTGATAGCATCTCTGCTTCTATTATTGGGCAGGGTGCGGGACATCAGTCTTTCTGGCCATGAACTACTAGCAACCTTTGTCCTTTGTGTTACCTTTAGTTAAAAACGAAAAATGAGCATGAATGCTGGCTGGTGGCCATGGCTCCCTTTCAGCTAAAAATTCACCTGGGAAAGAGAAATGGAGCTGCAGATTTGGATTTATTTCATTGCATGAATGATATGTGACGTTCTGTAAATTATTTATCACTGCAAGGGTGGCGGCAGTGGCTTGAACATTGTTCTGTCAAATGAAAGCAAGAATCCCATTAGTACAAAGACTGTGCTTTAGCCAGAATCTATCAGGGGAATGTTGTCACTTTAAAACCAGATTGTTCTTTTAATTGCTATTTAAAGGAACAAAAGTGTTCCCTAGGTACTGCAGCCGAGCAGTTGCAAGTAATAACTATGGATCCATAATTATGCAGTGCTGATTATCTGGCATTTCAAAAACTGTGGCTAGAGTCAGTGACCAATTTGTTGTAGCTTGTCTTTTTTTGGTTTTCCTAGTACAGAATGTTTCACACTGTGCCTTTTTAACAGAGCTACAGAAATTCATTTGTAAAGCTACCTCTGAAAGTAAAGCATGTACATATTAATAGAACAAATTAAGCTGAAAATAAGGGCAGGATAATGAACACTCATATTGTAAGATGAGAGTCACAGTCATATTAAACAAGTTTGTGAATGCTTGGCCATAAGATGAGTTCTTGACTTTCATGGCATGTTGTTAGAGGGAACCAAGACATTTGTTGACTCATTATAACCATTCAAAATATTATCTTAAAGAAGTGGTTGATTTTTCTTTCTAACTGGCAGTTGCTTATTTATTCAACCAGCAAACATATTTTGAGTGCCTACTGTGAAGCAAGCTATGTATTAGGCATTTGGGATTGAGTAGTTGCCCAAATGAGGTTCATTCTGTGCTGCTGTAGACTTAGAGAATTAGATCTACCACAATCTTGTTTGTGATTTACATATAAAAACATTTGTGATTATGTTGAGTTTTCTTGCCCTGAATTTTTGATTCACGAGACTCAGGATAAAGATGCCATAGTAACATTCAGAGAGCCAGCCGACAACACGTGTGAAGGCTTGGAATGTGCAATAACAGTTTAGTTTTGTACAGTTTTGGCTGTTGAAGATAATGTAACCAGATCTGTAGGCACAGTCAACTGCATTCATGTGGATGGAGAGGCCGGCCCTGCTGGCAGTAGTGAACAGGAGACACAGAATGTATGTAGATTTACACATTGTTAAAGCCATTGCCATAGAGAGTTCAAGGGTGCCAGGGGGTAGACAAATGTTTTGTTGTTTCTTTTATAAAGTGTGAATGTCAGAGATTGAGGGTTTATCTCCTTTGTGTGCCCTGCTTTTCCTTTGAAGCCCTCGGTGCCAGAGAGGCCTTGTTAATAGCCTTTTGATCTTCTCAAGTCCAACAGAATTTTAGTTTCTGCTTATTCTCTGTTCATGTGCCATCTAAAACATACATTTCATGTCTAGTGTTTAATAGGTGAATAATTAGGACACTTGATAACGTTTAGTTAAATAACCTCACTTAATTAACTGGATGATATCCATGGTCTTTAATGCTGAATAGATGAATCAGTTTATTATAGGCATACAGATTATGGGAACACTTGGGATCGCAGATGAATCCTTAATGTTCATTCTGAAGGCTCTATGATATTTGAAGGTATTAGGAGTCACTGAATTCATAAAAGTTACTTCTGGATCTAATAGCTACATTTAAATGTATTTAGATACTGCTTTGCTACCAAATAATTTATGATGATTTTTTTATTAGAAAGTGTTGATTTGAATACTTAATTTATCAGGGTTTCCTTAAGAAATATTAAAGCTTTGAATTTTAGTATTTTAAGTTTTAAAGGAGGGCTAATAATATATGTGTATTTTTGGAATTCCTCACAGCCCCGTGCCGATCCCATTCCAATCTGTAGCTTCTGTCTGGGGACTAAGGAGTCCAATCGTGAGAAGAAGCCAGAGGAGCTCCTGTCCTGTGCAGACTGTGGCAGCAGCGGTGAGTTCGGGGACGGTGCGGTGAGTTCGGGGACGGTGCGGTGAGTTCGGGGACAGTGCGGTGAGTTCGGGGACGGTGCGGTGGGTGAGTTCGGGGGCGGTGCGGTGAGTTCGAGGACGGTGCGGTGAGTTCGGGGACGGTGCGGTGAGTTCGGGGACGGTGCGGTGAGTTCGGGGACGGTGTGCTGAGTTCGGGGACGGTGTGCTGAGTTCGGGGACGGTGCGGTGAGTTCGGGGACGGTGTGCTGAGTTCGGGGACGGTGCGGTGAGTTCGGGGACGGTGTGGTGAGTTCGGGGGCGGTGTGGTGAGTTCGGGGGCGGTGTGGTGAGTTCGGGGGCGGTGTGGTGAGTTCGGGGACGGTGCGGTGAGTTCGGGGACGGTGTGCTGAGTTCGGGGACGGTGTGGTGAGTTCGGGGACGGTGCGGTGAGTTCGGGGACGGTGTGCCTTCTCCACCGACTCCACTCGTACAGCTTCGTGCTCTCTATCTCTAGCAAACCACACACATTCTTCTTCACTTAGATAAATCATCTGCTGGTGGAACAGTCTTGAAATGTAAGAATGTAATACAGGTCAAGGGTGAAATAGGAGTATATCAGTACCAGCATATGTTACGTTTATACAATACTGTTCAATAGTATTTGTAACCAAGTTCCAGTTTCAAACCTATATGGATAATTCAGTGTGGAGACTTCAGTGCCGTAAGTGAAACCATAGTAGAGATTTTGGTTTTTGTCTGTTTCTTGAGACGTCTCTTCATGTAGCCCAGGCTGGCTTCAAACTCGCTGTACTTGCTGAGGTTACAGTGGTAGTCTGTGCCACAACTGAGCTTTTAGAAATGTTGGAATCTCAGTATGTTCCCTGGGCCACACTCCTAAATCCTGATCTCAGTCAGTCTCAGAACTCACCTTCCCAAGTCCGACCATTATCACACCTAGCTCACAGCAGAGAGTTAAGTTAAATACAGAGTAGCTTCTGTTTTCCAGAATCTCAGACTCTGAAGTCTGTAGTGTTTCAGGCTATGCCACCTACTGGTGAAATGCAGTATTTCAGCTCAGCTCTGTGTGACTGGATGGAAGGTTCAGGAACCTGAAATCCTAAGATGCAAGAGAGATTGGGGTTGTTTGGAACAAGGTAGATGCGGGTGCTTGGTGTAGGAAGGCGTGGAGGAGCTGCGGAAGACCCTTGGGCAGCTGAGAACCAGTTACAGTGTCCCAAATGCTCCGGAGGGAGGTGTCTCTTCTGTGTTCTCACCGTAGAGATTATGCCTCCAGTTTTATATTCAAAACTAGAAAGGCTTTATAGTATTTATGCTTTAATTTTTTTTAACTGGATAGTCTTTTTTATTCAGTACATAGAAGTCACCCAGGTTACATTCACATACACACACTTCCCAACACACAAAATGATACTAGGTTCCCCCCATGCACACTTTTTTTTGTTAATTTGTTTTTTGGGGGGAGGTCAACCTGGAGGCCTTATACATGCTAAGCAAACACTACTACTAAGTTAAACCCCCAGTCCAGGGTTTTAAAAAAATTAATGTTTCCGTGCTGGACTCCTGTTTTTCTCCTAGGTATGAAACATTTTTCCCCCTCAGAAATTTTATTTTAAAATTTATACCTAACAGCTGGAGTTTTATTTCCATGGTAAAGCAGTTGCCTAAGATCCTAGGTTCAGTCCCCCACACCAGAAGCAAAACCAGCCATGTAGAACCTGTAGCATGCTCTCACGCAGAGCCAGCCCCAGCCCAGACCCTTTCCTTCCATCCAGTCACCTAGTCATTCCGTGAGATGCTGTCCTCCCTAGAAATGATGGCACTTACCTCTAGACATAAAGAACCAAACAGCCAAGGGCGCAGTCCACAGGAGCTGTAGTAAGAGAGCCATAAACGAGTCACCCATTGTAAACGCTTCCCAACACTTCCTGTTGTCATTCTTGATTGCGGTAAATACTTTAAAATGTTAGCACCACTTTGGACAGCTGCTTGATGGTTGGATAGAGGAAATATTCCATACCGAGGAATGTTAATGTTGTGAAATGATTCTTACTCATAATGCAGAGATTTAACTTGATAGGCCATTTGTGGTTCGGCAGACGTTTCAAACCCTACCTGAAAAATGTATTCTGACAGCCTTCTTGATGGACTTTACAGGTTCACTAACATTCTCTGACTTGGCCGTGGTGTCATAGATAGTGACGAGAGCCCAGAAACATTACCTGTGTGTTCCGCTTAATACATTTCAACCCTTTGATCTCCCCGCTGTGCTGGTGAGGGAGCGCCCCACTCATCAGTTCTGACTTGACCTCGCTTGTAGGTCTTCTTCTCATTGGCTCATTTCAAATGAATTATTCTTGTTTGTCACTGCCTGATCAAGTTTATGGTATTCACCTATCTGGTGTTTAGCTGTGGAGTTGTAGCTGTACTTTTAAAAATGTTCTCCATCGTTTCATTTTCCTCAGTGTCTCTTTATCTGGGCACCTAGACAGGTTGGGGAGGTATTGAAATGTGGGAAGAGAAGCTCTCTTTGTGTATTCCTTGCCGCTGGTGACATGCTCAGCCCTGCTGAGTTGCTAAGGAATCTGGGATTTTATCAAAACTTCAAGGCCTTCCTCACAAGGTCTCAATCTCAGACTTTGTGATAGAATCAACTTCCCCTGGTTTTCCCAGATTGAAGAGCTGCCAGAGGGAGGTCTGACCCCCTCTGCACTGAAGTTGCTGAAATGTCTTTTTCTCCGAAGCTTCTTACTTTGCCATTCATACTTCCTAGGGTCGGGCTAGGGCTGTTTGGTGCATTGGTTCCTTTCTGTCCTCAAAGTACCCTTTGTTTTCTAACAAGTGCAGAATGGGTTGAGGGTTTCTGTCCCAGGATCATGTCTACTTCTGTCACTGGCAGAAATCTAAGCCCTAGGGCATAGTGCCTGTCTGTAGAGCACAGACGATGCCTGAAGGTACCTCTCCAGACTCTAAAGGGGAGCACTGGTGCTATGTGGCAGTTCACTTCATCTTCTGTGAGTGTAGTGGCTTGGATTCGACTACTTCAGTGACTGGGAGAAGATCCCTGTTGTGAAATACTGTATAGACACGTACTCTGGTCAATTAGGCAAGCAGCCTATGTTCTTTTTTCCTCTTAAAATTGAAGCATCAAAATAAAATGTGCCTAATTTTAGGGGTCCTTTTGTTTTAAGCTATGTCTTGACACCTGGTTATTTATGATGAAAACAGAAGATGATGGACCTCATGCTTCTGCAAGGCCTGTCCTGGTGGGAGCCATGCTGGTCCGGTCCAGTCTGGTCCCGACACTCCAGTGGGACTAAAACACTTGGTCCTCCAGTTGACCTTGTGGAGATGGCTGCCTTCTCATACTCAGAAGGACCTATTGGTTCCAGGATGGAGTTGAGACTGTTTCTAAGGATCAAAGGGATTCTGCACATAAGATATTTTTGTTAAAAAAGAAAAATGTCCATGAGCAGTATAAAACCAGAAAAAGGAAGTCCAGATGCAGCCATAAGGAAGATGATTATTCAATGTGTTTCCCATATGTGCTCAATGCTTTTAGTCACCTCTCTCTACAGCACTGTTTGTGTGAGGACGACTGGGCTGTGCTGAGCTTTCAGAGACAGGAGTGTAACTGGTTCCTTCTGCTTCCACCCTAAAGTCAGCTCATTGGCCTTTTCTCCATTTCTAAGATGACTGAATTACAAATGACCAGAACTCTTACTTCTCCCCCTACCAGAAGTCCTGTTTGTAAAAAAAAAGTGCTCAAGTTCATATGTAGTCAAGTCAAAATGTGAGGTGAGGTGAGGTGCATAGAGGTGCCCCAAATGTGGTGTCCCCAGCCCTGGGCCCCGTGTCTCTTCCCTGCTGGCTCTAACTGTACAATGTGAAGAATAACAGACAGGGCTGCCGTAAGGGTAGAAATGGTCCTGTGAAGATGGTCAGCGGTGTGGCACACATCGGGATCATCCTAGCCACTCAGGAATTTGGGAACTGTGAGACAGGCCTCAGGTCTGAGGAAATGCTGAGGCTGGGGAGTGATTTTACTTGACTTTCATGGATCAGCCTACTTTGAAATTAACACTGTTATATTCTCCTTGCCTCATTAAGGCCAAATTATCTTTAATTAGCTTCACATAAGTATTAGATATTATACCAAATGAAATTTTGTGTCTGCTGCTCAGATTGCCGGGTGGTTAAATCTTACTTACAGATGAGTTGTGTGCATGTGTGTTTTCAAATTAGCAAATCTAAGATAAGTGTACAGTTCAAAATTACAGCATCGTACTAAGTGGGAGCTCGTTGGAACAGGAGGCAGAAGAGAGGCTGCTGGGGTGCAGCTGGGAGAGGGGGAGAACCCCCCCTCCATGCAGAGCAGGAAAGCTACGGGTAGAGTAGCAGCCCGCACTCAGGAGCTCGGGCGCCCACCCTGAGTTCCTCTTTACCCCCGGGGTCAATCCTGAAAGACATGGTGCAGGAGGAGCTGGGGAGGTGCAGCCTTTGCTCTCCAGGCTGCTGCTTTTTCAAAGCACTGGTTTCTTAGGGTTGTTCTGTATGAAGGCCTCAGGGAGCAGTTTGTTAGTCATCTCGTTTCACACTGACTAGACACAGATTGGATCATTGGGTTGGAAAGGAGAGTCTTGACTAGAAGGAAATTCCAAGAAGAATACATAGAAGAAGAGGAATGAGAGCCTCACTTCAGAGGAAGAGTAGATAGGAGGAGGAGGAGGAGGAGGAGGAGGAGGAGGAGGAGGAGGAGGAGGAGGAGGAGGAGGAAGGGGAGCCCTACCTTCCGGAAGTCACTGCAGCAGTGAGTCATCCACAGTGAGAGACAAGAAGCAGAAATCTTCTTGTTGGGTACATGTTATTAGAGTTTTGTGTGCTGTCACCAGACAATCTGAATGAGAAATCGACGACAGATTGATTTGGGATCATAGTTCGGGGTTTTAGTCTACAGTCAGCTGGCTCTATTGCTTTGGACCTCAGGTGAGGCTGAGCATCACAGCATCAGAAGCCTGTTTCCCTGCTGATGCTGTCAAGAACAAACACACAGTGTGGCTCCTGGGAAATCCAAGAAGTCACTGTGAGACAAGAGAAGGGGCTCCTTCACAAGAGTGGGAGTAGAAGAGGACGGGGGCAGAGGAGGGGGGCAGGCTGGAAGGAAGAAGGGGGCATGCACAGAGGTAGAGAAGAGCTCCATGTACTTGGGAGAGAAGATCCGATGAGTATTAGTGCAGAATACAAAGGATTCAGTGATACGGAATAGAGTTAACAGAGGTCCAGTTTGGAAGGGTTTTGTGGCCTATTGAAAGAATTTACATTTTTCCTAAGACTTTATGGTGGACGGAGAAAAAAATTCTGTGGTCAGATTTAGAAGCTACACAGGTCACTTAGGCTGCATTGGAATAACTGATGCAAAGTTACATCAAGATGAGCTCTAGGATATTATAGCAGCAAATCTGTGTGTCTGATGGAGAAGTGTGGATCTGTTTTAATGCAGGATTTTGGTTAGGACATAGAATCAAAGTGGTTTCAGTGATCCTTTGATGTGTGAGAATAGGACAGTGGATGTTTTCTTTTTCAGTAACTGACCGTGTGCCCATACGTAGTATGCCTGTCGCTCCAAGAAAGAGCAGGAAGGTTTTGGGGTTTTTTATTTGTTTGTTTTTGTTTTTGTTTGTTTGGTTGGTTGGTTGGTTGGTTTTTTGTTTTTGTTTTTCAAGACAGGGTTTCTCTGTGTTGTTTTGGTGCCTGTCCTGGATCTCGCTCTGTAGACCAGGCTGGCCTCGAACTCACAGAGCTCCGCCTGCCTCTGCCTCCCGAGTGCCAGGATTGCCGGGATTAAAGGCATGTGCCATCACCATCCAGTTTAGAAAGGTATTTCTTTGCTAAGATTTTTTTGTTAGTGTTTGTGGTGCTGGGGACCAAACTTGAGGCCCTGTGCATGGTTGGTAAGCATTGTCTCATTGAGCTACGTCTCTGAACTTTGGTTTTTTTAAGTCAGGTTTTGCTCTGTAGCCCAGGCTGGTCTTGAACTTTCAGTTCACCTGTCTCTGCTTCTGGAGTGCATTAATGCTTGTCTTTCTGCTATATAACATGACCTGAAAGGTAGGGCTCACTTCCATCTTCTTCTCCTCCTCTCTGTTTCTAATGCTTGTTAGACGTCAGCTGAAGGAAGGGTGTGCACACAAGCTGATGGCCGAGTAGCTGCTCCGAGGGGCCTGCTATCTGACTGCTAGCCTTTTCCTTCCTCTCCTCTTCCCTCCTTCTCTCCCACCCTCATTTAACCCAGAGCCTCGTGCATGCTGGGTAGTGCTCTGTTATGGTGCTACTCTCCCAGCCATGTATGTATGTATGTATGTATGTATGTATGTATGTATGTATGTATGTATGTATTCATTTCTCTATTGGTGCTGTAACACATTGCCACAGTTTAGTGGTTTGAAAAGCATATTTAATATTTTACAGCTATACGACAAAACTCTTGTAGGACTCAACAGAGTACAGTCAAGGTGTCGGAAGGGTTGGCTGCTTTCTAGAGAAACTAGGGAAAGAAGGTCCATATCCTAGTCCACATCCTAGTCCACATCCTAGTCCACATCCTAGTCCACATCCTAGTCCATATCCTAGTCCATATCCTATCCTAGTTCATATCCTAGTCCATTGGTTGTGGTAGGAGTCAGTTACTTGTTTGGTAAGCCCATGCCTTGCTGGCAGGTGACTCCCCTTCCCAGCTGCCAGAGGCCAGCCTCAGTATTTGGTTTCTGGCTTTCCTTCCTCCATTTTTAGAGGCTGCTGTGACAAGTGGAGATTGTTGCGTGCTCCCAACATCTCTTCTTTTCCACTCACGAAATCTGTCCCTTAGCTGTGCCCAGGCCTGTAGAGTTGCTTTCTCTATGTGGTGTGAGAATTGGGGGATAGATGTCTTTCAGAGCCATTATTGTGGTTTTTCTTCTCAAGCATTTCCTCCTGGTTTGTGGCTCCTAATTTTAAACCATTTTCCTTCAAATTTACTAGATAAAATTATTATAAAGTACGAATACTTATGTGCTTATATAACAATGAATAAATGAATGAAGACTTAGCATGGCTCTCTGATACATTGCAAACCAAAGTAGTAAAACCGTTTCCAGAAAGACAAACCGTCGTGAATTCTCTCCGCAGAGAGAACAAGGATTTTAGAGGAACATCTAAGTCTGTGGAATGGCTCAGTAGGAGGTAAGGGATTACATTCTCAATACCATCGATTCCTAGTATCATTACTATAGATTGTACAGCAATACATCAAGACTCAGTTACAGTCTTTTATTTTAAAGTTAATGTGAGAAAGGAAAATGGAAATGTCTCTTCATTGCTCAGCGTCTTTTACAGAACCATAGAAATGTAGAACTGGAAGGATCTATAGCCAATTCTCTTAAGCTAAATAAAGGGAAGATTGCTTCCTAAAAGAAAGATGGGCTGAAGGTTTTGGAATTGGATAGGACAGCTTAAATAGTAGTAGTTTGAGATACTATTGCTTAAAGTGGAAGAAAGCATTAAGAGGAAAAATGTTCCATGCTTTTGATCGAAAATGGCCAGAATCTTATTACTTTTGAAAATGCAAAATTATTAAAAGTCTCTATTGTAGGATATCTATAGGAATAAATAGTAAGCTGTAATATGATATGAATTACCTTAGTTACTGAAGACTAAGCTACAAAGCGCAAAAGGAGATTCTAATGTAGAGGAAAAATTCAGTGCATGAAATTGAGGTCATATGTGCTGGTGATGTATGACTTACAGGAAGTAATAAAGAGGAGGGAAGGAGTGAATGGTATATTTTTAAGCTGATAGGATCCATTTTAAGGGTGGAATTTAAATTGCTGTTCTTTAAAAGTTGAGTTTTTAGTCCCTCAGCATGAGGGGGTGAGCTGATCAAAGTAGCCTCCTACCTCTCTGTTCTGGGCATACTCTTCAAGGTAAACAAGTGAGCTGTCTTTGTTTGCTGGTCCTGAGCAGGGAGAGGTGATCAGTGTCCCTTTTCTATATTTAACCCTTCTTCTCCCGTTCATTTCACTGGGAAGCTCTTGGGGAAGACCATGCCAGAGGTTAACTGTGTCTGCCTGGGTGTCTCTCCTAGCCTGGGGTTATAATCATTTGGCAACATGTGATTTTTCTCAACATCTTAAATACAGATGTTTTGACTTTTTTAAGAGTAGGGAATTGTGAACTTTTATTAATGGTATTGATGATTGATATTGAATGTTTTTACTTCAAAAAGCCAGATCTCCTGGTGAGTGGAGTTTTATGAAAGCACCTGTTAAGCTTTAGGGAGGAGAACCATCTTGGCAGGAACCCAAAATACATATTTAAACAATGAAGCTGCCAAAGTCAGGAAATTATAAAACAGTTTGGAAATTACAGAATCTGCTTTTTTTTATTACCCCTCAGATTTCCTTGTGCAGCTTGGTTATAAGTTCTCTCACATGGGATTTACTAATGCTCTTACTCTTTAAAGAGCAGATTTTTAAAAAAGAAATAATAATCAAGTTTGGATATCTCCTTGGGGTTGGGTGATAAAAAGCCATTAGTTTTTAAGTGGAGCCGCTTTCCAGAGGCTCGGCTCACACTCTCCTCTCTCACTCATGGAACCCTGGTCTCCTTCCGCTGGGGATTCTGCAGACTGGCCATGTAGAACGTTGCTGGGTAAAAAGTGCCCTGAGTTGTGTGGAAAGCACAATGCTCTAGAAGAATGAGGAAGCCTGCTGACGGTGGCTTCTCAACCTACTCTCTCTATCTTCTTCTGTCTTCTTCAACTCACGAATTCCAGGCTTGGCCCCCCTTTCAGGAACTCTGGGTGCCGGTGGGATGTTCTGGGTCTGCCTCGGTCGTAGGTGTTCTTTGTGTAGCGTTAGATGAGGGAATTAGTTAAGCCGCTTGGAGCTGTGGCTTCTCAAACAGCCCCAGGTCTTTGTTAAGACAGGATCTTGCTCTGTACAAGCCAGACTCCTGAGTTCTGTTACCACGGGTGTGCACCACCACACTAAGCTCAGCTCGCTTTTCCTTTAGCCATCTTTCGTCAATGTGTGACTTCATCACACAGAGAGCAGTGTACAGTGTCGCGTACTCAAGAGCTGCGGGCACACGGTGGCTGGGGAAGATGACAGGGCAGGAATGCTGACGGGACACATGCGCAGCCTTCAAGTCCTGTAAGACTGATGGTTGTGACTGGGATACAGGTCCCGGTTTCTCTCGGAACAGATGCACGCAATCATTCTGTACAGGCAGGGGAAGAAGACAGACACCAGAGAGAAGGGAAGTCTCTTGTACAGCTCCACGTCTCTGACCTATTTTGTCTTCAAGTTCCTAAGGCTCACAAGTGGACAGTGAATAAAGGAAATTTTTAAAAATAAGAATAAATAATTTTTTTAAATTAAAAAAAAAAAACTTAAAAAAAACACCCAAAAACTGAGACACTGTTGACATAGAGCAATATGCTTTTTATTGCAGGACACCCATCCTGTTTGAAGTTTTGTCCCGAATTAACCGCCAACGTGAAGGCCTTGAGGTGGCAGTGCATCGAGTGCAAGACATGCAGCGCATGTCGGGTCCAGGGCAAAAATGCAGTGAGTATGCTTGCCACGTCCCGGCACGGGGGAGACAGAATGGTTCCGTGTTCAAACCATGGGAATGGTACGCCACACCTGGGAAATTGGTGCTCCTTCACTACGTTTTACTGCTAACCTGGTAACGTGAGGATGTTGGTGTTCTGTAGTTGGTCTCGGTCTCAATTAGTCTCTAATATGTTATATTACAGGATAATATGCTTTTTTGTGATTCCTGTGATAGAGGATTCCATATGGAGTGCTGTGACCCACCACTTTCCAGAATGCCAAAAGGTGAACTTTTAAACCATATTAAAAATGTAGGGCTGGGAATGTAACTCAGTGGTAGAGCACTGGCCTAGCATGTTTGAGGTTCTAATTTAATTCCCAGCACTGTGAGACAAACAAAATAGTTTCTTACTTACTTGTTAACCTTATTTTGATGTCTAGGTGTTCCCCCTCCTCATACCCACGTTCTTGCAGGTTGTGAATAGAAGAGTATTATAAAATTATTTGGTTTGGGATGACACGTATAACACTCTAATTCAGACGTAGGGGAGAAACTCTCTTGCCCTGCAACAGCTCCCTAGTTAGTAAGACTTGACATCACTGTATTATCCAGTAAAGGAAGTGAGTTCTGGTGACTTGAGAGTATTTCAGCAGGAGCCTGTCACCAGGCTTTGGCTGTTGGTTGATGGTTCAAAGCATGAACATCTGAATCCTTATGCATCTAGTTTAATTGGAGCGTCCTTCTCCGTTTTGTGTAAGTCAGTCATGCCCAGCCTTCCCCTGCCCTCCTCACAGTTTGCAATATGTTAAGCTTTTAAAAATGATCAAAATGACCTTGCCTTTTTATTATACTGTATATACATTGACATTGTGAAAGGTATAAAAAATAACCAGCATAAGAGAAACAAAGAAAGAATAATTGCCGATACTTCCCCTGCCTCTACGCTCCCTTTCCATAGGAGCGTGCTGCTGCACATGCGTATGTAACTTTTTGAGATTTCTCCTTCTCAGTAACAGACTGTAAGCATCCTCATATCATTGCTTGCTCTCCTAAACATGATTTTAGAAGAGTCATGTTCAGCACCATAATATAGAGCAGGGGTTCCAACCTGCTTCTGGGCCATGGAGGAGCTTTGTCGGCACGATATTTTTGAACTTTTGATCTTGAGTTGTCTCAGCGGGGCATGCATGCTTTGGTCTGCCACCCTCTCACGCTCCCTGTTGTCACGTGTTCTAATTTGCTTTAGTCATTTGCCGTCACGGCGCTTCCTGTAGGTACTTGATTTTGCAACCTCATGTATAAATGAACCATAATTGATTTAATTAACCAATTCTCTACGGTAGATACTTAATGTTGCAAGTGTTTCCCTCACTCCTGAAGATGAATTCGTAGAGAGGAGTCTAATTAGAGGCTACTTACTTGAAAGGCTGTCGGTTTTTACGCTGACCACCAGTGTGAGGAATTATATTCATGACACTCGACACCAGTAGATTCACTGAGGCTGAGACATACTTTTTTTATGTTCTAACATGTTTAAAATAATTTTTATCTTATGACTAGTACTATCTTAGATTTGATAAAACTAGTCTTAGTTAATATTTTAAATCAAAAAATTGTGATAGTTTTTCCCTTTTCATTAAGGAGACACTGAACTTTTTTTGGTTATTGACTATATTATCATTTGTGAAGTAACTGTTTTATACTTGAATCATTTTTTTTCTGTTCAGGCTCAAATACTTACAGCTTCAGTTTTACATAAATATTAATCAGATTTAGATTCCTGATATTTGCAACATTTTGTTTTTTCACAGAGTATTCTTTGCCTAGGTTTTTATGGTTCTATCCTTCCCTACTCCCCATGGAAATTACATTTTACTAGGGAGCTATGTGTGCATTGGATCATTTTTGTAAAAAACTTTTTTTTTTATTTTTAGTTAGTGTGCAAACTTTTTGTAAGTCCTTGTGGTGGCTTACACCTGTTATCCCAACCCTTGGGAGACTGAGGCAGGAGGCTCTAGAGTTCAAGGCCAGCCTAGGTCACTTGAGACCTCGTCTAATGAAGAGGAAAGGAAAGGAGTGAAACATTCTTGTGAAGACGAGGAAGTAGTTCTTCTCCTTCCGGGTAGTTGATTAAGTCCCGTGCTCCCTTCCCCGCTGATTGGAATTGGGACTTTTTGATAGACTAAACTTGTCTATAATAGCCACAGCTTCTGTGTTTTCAATTGACCAATTGCCGATGTCAGACATATCATTTTTCAATTATTATCATGCCAGAGAACTTAAAATTGTTGTTTTAATTTTAAAATATTTAAACTCATCATTTTCAGTGTTTGAAATTTCCAAAAGCAATTGATAAACAAACCAAACCTCTTTTTTCCCTATACAAGTTCAGAAGTCTGATTAACTTGAAATTTTTCCTTCCCAAGTGATAAGAAAGGAATAAAAGATTTGGGCTAGAGAGATAGCTCCGTGCTTAAGATCGAACCTTGCTGCTTTTCCAGAGGACCAGGCAGCTTACAACTGCCTGTAACTCTAGTTCCAGGGGATCCAATGCTTCTCTGGCCTTCTTAGGTGTGTACACATGGCATACATCCATGCACACACACGCAGTTTCCTGGGGTGACTGTGGGGTGGTGGGAGGCTTAGTGCCCGGGGAATAGCTAGGGCCAGCCTCTGCTCTCAGCACCTTGACCAGGGGCCTTTGACCCTTAGCGATGGCTTTCTGAAGAGAACAACAGAGTGACCCCCTGTCCACGGAAAGTTCTGCATACAGGCCCCCTTGACCAGGTTACTACAGCTGCAGGTTTATATTTAATACCTTCTCCTTAAGTGAAACATTAAAATGTCTTTTCATATATATATTAATTCAGGGATGTGGATTTGCCAAGTCTGCAGACCAAAGAAAAAGGGAAGAAAACTACTCCATGAGAAAGCCGCACAAATAAAACGACGATATGCAAAACCCATTGGACGGCCGAAAAATAAATTAAAGCAACGATTGTTGTAGGTTGAGATCTTATTAAAAGAAATCTTATATGTTGTGCTTTAAAAAATGTAGGTAATTGTAATCCCCTTGAATTTTGTTAGATTTTTTTAGCATAATTTTTCTAAACTCAATAAGGAATATTTTCCTTTTGCATAAGCTGTGGGATTTTCCCCCCAAAATAACATTTTTAATTACAGTTGGTATTTTGGGGTCTTCTCTTGGCAGTAGCTATGATACCGAGT
Source organism: Peromyscus maniculatus bairdii (assembly GCF_049852395.1). Classification (NCBI taxonomy): domain Eukaryota; kingdom Metazoa; phylum Chordata; class Mammalia; order Rodentia; family Cricetidae; genus Peromyscus; species Peromyscus maniculatus. The sequence continues at coordinate 38,969,585 of NC_134860.1, read as the reverse complement.
GACATATTTCAAGCAGCAAAATGGAAGTGTTGTAAGAACTGCAAACTTCCTCAGGCTTTTTATTGGTTGAGCATTAAAACAGCTTAGTTTTATAAATATTTTCACAGGAGCTTTTTAAAACAGAGAGTAATAGATAACAATCCCTTCTGATGCCAATATACTGTTACCAATTTTTAAGATTTCTTTCCCAAAATAGTAGCTTCTGAGACACCTATAAATGACTGTTTGCCCCTATAGAGTTAGACAGGATCTTTTGGCAGGTGCAGCTATGTGCAGAAATACAGATACAATATTTTACAGTAAACCACAGGTCTCCTCTGATAGCCTCATTTCCAAATTCTTTGGTTGTGTAATTGCCATTAAAGCCTAGCTGAGAAAGGAGGAAGTGGATGTGTGTTCACCACATAAGAGTATAGATTGACTACCTGTAGTCTTAAAAAACACATAGACAGGGCTGAGTGGGGCGGGGCACACCCTTTAATCCCAGCACTCGGGAGGCAGAGGCAGGCGGATCTCTGAGTTTGAGACCAGCCTGGTCTGCAGAGGGAGTTCCAGGCCAGCCAGGGCTATCTTGGGGGCTAAAGGAAAGGGGCCCTGTGCTGTGTAGGTGAGCAGGTCCCCTGCCCACCCTGAGCAGACACTGTCCCTCCTCCTTGCACGCTCTTTTTTCCCTTTGTCACCTGAAGTCGTTCACTGCCTTGTGTGCTCTGAGAAGTGCTTCTGCACTGTCCACCAAAGGAAAAGTAGAAAGTGCAGGCTCCTTTCTAGAACTTTCTATGAAATTAATGAAAGCCCTTTAACTGGTAGGCTAGACATTTTAAATGGATTTTTAGTTGTTACTTTAGAAACAAATATAAAATATTTATGAATAAAATCTCGCATGTTCATATTATTTAAAGTAGAAATTGTGTTTTTTCATTTGTCCTGTGTAGGCATTGTTCTTGAGATGGGACCATATCCTCGGGGTCCAATTATAAAATCAAAATTAGGATATAAACTTTCTAAACAAAGGACACAGCTGAAAATTGCACCTGGCACAAATCCTAACTTTTTGTTTGTCCAAAATTGTCCTTTGAGCTCAGGAATTTTTAAGATAGTCTAGGGAGATATTCTTTTACATGCTTTATAAGCACATTGTCTTTTCTGGACGGTCAATTCTAGCTCCAGTCCAGATGCAGCATTTTAATGCAGACATTCCAGCCTGGATAACTTGTTTGTTCGTAACCCTCACTGTGTCTTGTAGTGACACCAGAGATCTCCCGAGTTCATCTGATTTGGCTGAAACAGTGGTACCGGGCAAAGATCCTGGCAACTGAGCCACCTCAGATGAACCTTACAGAAATTGGTTCATTAAATCTTTGTGTACAAGATAGGCACGAAAATGTGTTCTATTTGTAATTATTTAAGGTATTTTGGTAATTTGTTATCATACCATTCTCAGGCTTCCATTTCTCCATTAGCTTTCAGCTAAATTGGTAACTCTGGGCCTCAGCATTGTCATGCTCATATGCAAATGTTTCTATTGTATAAATTTCTCCTGCAACACCGGTAGCTTCCCAAGTCTTGGCCTGAGGTGCAGGCAGTCAGCTGCCATTCATGTAGGCAGCTGTGTTTGTGGAGTGGCCTCCTACAGCAGTATGGCCAGACCACACCATCACACGAAGCGAAATGTCATTCAAAGTAGGAGGCAGAGGTCTTGACGCCAAGTGTCTGATAATGACCATGGTAAATGTGCTGCTTCTCCGCCAGACCCCCATGTCACGTCTGACCTGCCGCGGCTTCTCTTTAATCATTTCTTCAGTTTTTGTTTTTGTTTTTTGCAATTGTCCTTTTTTTCAGCAATATTTTATGCTGTAATTGTCTTCTCTCCTAGGAGAGTATTATTGGCTGTTTTATCATCCCGAGCACAAACTGATAGAAGAGGATCCTTTCTTTTTATTTTTAGTACAAATTTATAAACACACCCAAATTCTACTTCTGTAAGTTTCCAGACTAAGTGAAAAATTGTTTCTAACTATAAATAAGTATATACTTTTATTCTGGATCACACATCTGACCTACTTTCTCTAATACTTCTTAAAGGACATTTTAGGAAATCATTATTACTTATAACAACACCGGGGTTGACTTATTTTTTTGTCTAATTATAATGAAATCATTGGGTGTTTTCTTCCTTGTACTATGCTTGGGTCCACATGGATTCTCCTAGTACCTGTTGAACGGGCCCCGAGGGAATCATCACACAAAGTAGGTTCTGTTATCTTCTCCAGCCAAGAAACATGTAGGTGGTGGTACACACACACAAAAAAAAAACATTCTTGAGGTTGCAATTAACTTTAAGTTCAAGTACATTGACTGTGCATCTAGTTTCTTTAGATTTGTTATTAGATACCTTTATAATTCTGTTGCTTAATGCTGATACTATTCTCTAAATTTTTGCCTAGGTCTGTAACCAGTGATGAAGGATCCATGAATGCATTCACAGGAAGGGGGTCACCTGGTAGGGGTCAAAAGACTAAAGTCTGTACCACACCTCCATCTGGTCATGCTGCGTCTGGGAAGGACTCAAGCAGCAGATTGGCTGTTACAGACCCCACTCGGCCTGGTGCCACCACCAAAATCACCACCACCTCCACCTACATTTCTGCCTCTACACTTAAAGTTAACAAGAAAACCAAAGGGCTCATTGATGGCCTTACTAAGTTTTTTACACCATCACCTGATGGTCGCAGATCACGAGGTGAAATAATAGACTTTTCAAAGCACTATCGTCCAAGGAAAAAGGTCTCTCAGAAACAGTCATGCACTTCTCATGTGTTGGCCACAGGTACCACACAAAAGTTAAAACCTCCACCTTCTTCACTTCCACCCCCAACCCCCATCTCTGGTCAGAGCCCCAGTTCACAAAAGTCCAGCAGTTCCTCTTCTTCTACCTCTCCCCAGAGTTCTTCCAGCCAGTCCAGTGAGCCCTCCTTTAGCAGTCTTACTAACAACAGCCAGCTGAAGGCACTCTTTGATGGACTTTCTCATATCTATGCCACTCAGGGGCAGTCTCGCAAAAAGGGACACCCAAGTTACGCAGCACCCAAACGCATGCGTCGTAAAACTGAATTCTCTTCCACGGCAAAAGCTAAAGCCCGTTTCTTTGGAAAAAGAGACGTTAGGAGCAGGTTTCTTGCTCGCTCCTCCTCTAGCTGGGGGATGACTAGAGGACATATTTTTAAAGCCATTGCTCACTTCAAGCGAACAACTTTTCTTAAAAAGCACAGGATGCTAGGCAGATTAAAATATAAAGTGACCCCTCAGATGGGGACCCCGTCACCAGGGAAGGGGAGCTTGGCAGACGGAAGGATTAACCCTGATCAGGATGATGGTAAGCAAAAGGTGGAAGCTCCAGCCAAACCCACGCCCCGCCCTTCCCCCAACCCCGAGAGAACCAAGAAATCAACTCCTGTCCGTGACATAGGCTCTACTGTTTCTCTGTCCTCTCCACTTTCACACACGTGCAGTGAGACTTTGACCTTTTCCTAATGCCGACTAGACCTCCAAAATGTTGTTCTTCCAACTAATGCTCTCCGGCCTTCTACTGTTGACTTCCATTCGTAGTGGCACTAGGCACTCCTGCCCCCAGATGCCTCTGTAGCTTGCTTCTGGCTTTGTAGTCCGCATGACCAGCCACTGTCCAGCTTCGGCCGTGTTCTCCCGTGCTGCCTCTGTAGCCAGTGCCCCTGCGTATCCTGGCAGTGCCCGCAGCCAGGTGTTTCAGCCCTGCCTCTCTCTCTGCTCCATTGCTTTCTCATGACGAAGTTCATCCTGCTTACGTCTCCACAGAGCCTGATCTGTGATTCTGTGAAGTGTGCGTTGGGGTTGAGTGTGTTTGCGTGTGTATCCGTCCACCTCAGGGAGGAAACCGATTTCAAAATTTCATTGAACAAATTGGCCCATTACATTTGTTACCCTTTATACAACAAAAAGCCAAAATATGTCGTTTGGAAAAATTGATAGATTTTATGAACTCAAAACTAATGATGAGAATGCTGTAACTAGACATAACTTCTAATCTTGGTTGAAAAATATGTTTTGCTTGTATTATTCCTACTTTGCCTCGTATTTGTTATAAAAAGATGACAGTGATGTATGTTCAATTGAAAATTTAGTTGTAGTAGGGAAAGAATTACTGTTGGATCTGTGAGCCATGCCTAGCTGTACGAGATTATACAGCTCAATGGAGAAAGATCCCTGATTGCCCACTGTGCTGATTCCGTACCATTTTGCTAATGTACACCGGCCACCCATGCTTCAAATCAGTGAATACACTTTCTGCTGGTTTTAAATGACAGATACTGAAATTAAAATAAGCATCAAACAAGAAAGTACAGATGTAAATGTGATCGGAAACAAGGATGTCGTGACTGAAGAGGATCTGGACGTTTTTAAGCAGGCCCAGGAACTGTCTTGGGAGGTAAGGCCTAGATCCCACATAGCAGGAACCAGAGTTGTACAGCTTCTAATCATTATTCTGAGGCTGTAGAGTATCCCCTCAATATCCTTCATGGTTCTTGAATGTTTATGTCCATCTTTTTAACTGTAGAATTATCTATTCTTTTCAATATAGGAAAAAGACTCAACTGGTCTCACAGAATAGACCAGAGTAGTGCTTGTTATACAGATAGAGTAATAATTAGCTGGGCATGTTGGCACACGCCTTTAATCTCAGCATTTGGGAGGCAGAAGCAGACTGATCTCTGTGAATTCTATGCCAGCCTGGTTTACAAAGCAATTTCCAGGACGACTAGGATTATACAGAGAGACCCAGTCTCAGTCATAGTAAAAATAGTGATAATAATAGCAAGATGGCTCAGTGGGCAAAAGCACTTGGCTCTGCAAGCCTGACGACCCAAGTTCAATCCCTAAACCCGTGGTGGGAGAGAGAGCCAGCTCCCAAAAGTTGTCCTCTGACCTACACAGAAGCATGGCCTATACGTGCACACTCCACGCTCACTCAGACACCAAGTAAAGACTAAGATGTAGCTTAAAGAAGTTTCTGATAATTTTTCCCCACACTTGTAAAATAACAATTTCAAATTGTAACCAAAAAGCACATCACTTTCTAATTCACCCATACTTCTTCTGATGCAGATGGTCAGCCATATGAAAACGCGTCAGTTTTTAACTTTTTGGCGTTGATGAGTGAAATGTTGTGTTTTATAATCAATCGAAGTCGTCTTTATTTTTACTGTCTAGTAATTTCTCTAAATGGTTCCACTTAACATGTCAGCTCAACTTCAGTTGCTGTCAGCACACATGGAGAAGTAAGGCTATGACTTCTTAGACGTCTTTACAAGTAATTGCTGTTTTTGACTGTCAGGAGACAGTCGTGTGTGGCCGTTATTGTTGGTCCCTGCCCTGCCGCTGCCCTTTAAGGAGGTCACATTGTCCACAGTAGGCTTCTAGCTTTGTTTCTAGCAGCGTCCTGTCAGGCTAAAGACTTGTGGGGGTTTGGATCTCAGAAACGAGTGCGTCTTTTCATTCCTTACCCGGCCCTCGGCAGACCTTGGTGTTTGCTCTTCTTCAGCTAAAGCAGACGCCAGATTCCCCTCTTCGTCACTGTCCTTTGTGTACGGGCCGGGGGTGATGGACAGTGGTCACTATCTGACAGACAGCGCTAACTCAAGGCCCCTTCTTTACAGCATGGCAAAGCTCATTCTTAAAATATCATTAATCTCTGCGGGGGCCGGGGCACGCACACACCAGTGCCGTGGTGGAGGTGTAGAGGCCAGAGGACAGTTTACAGCAATTAATTCTCTTTCTTCCTTCACGTGGGTTCCAAAAATGAGATTCAGCTTATCAGCCTTGGCCGCAAATGCCTTACCTGCTAAGCCATCTTACCAGCCCCAAAGCTAGGGTTTTTGGTTCAAGAAACATTTCTTTTCATACAGCAGGTACTATCCTAGACACTGAGGCTACCACAGTGATTGCAGGCCTCATGTAGCTTACTGCATGGGAGGAGGGGCCATAACAGGACTCCTCCACTTCCCAGCATAGATGATAGCTCACAGGGGCTTAAGTGTAACTTCCTATAGGAGCAGGGGACTGGAGTGTCTTAGCAGTCGCTGCTGCGTCATCTTGTAATGTCGGTTGAATGCGTTACAGTCTGTTGTGATACCCGGTTGTACAGACTTTGGGATGTACTTGCATCACATTTATTACCCATCTTTGGCATATTTCTTAGGGTATTATTTTGCATGCCTATGCATTATGTAAAAAGATGCTTAATATTTCCTGTTTTAACAACATGAAAATTAATAATTAAGGTCAACAATGTGATTGAATAGCCTCAAATGAAAACAAATGTAAATGAAATACACTTCTTCTTGGTGCTTGTGCTTTACCATGATTGTGCTTGTTGTTCATCAGAAAATAGAGTGTGAAAGTGGAGTGGAAGACTGTGGTCGGTACCCTTCAGTAATAGAGTTTGGAAAATATGAAATCCAAACCTGGTACTCCTCGCCTTACCCACAGGAATATGCAAGGTACGGACCAAGCCTGAGGCCCTGTGAAACCAAGGAAGACACTGAATTCTGAAGCAGGGGATGATTTTGAGAGTAAACCTGACATCTTGGGGTATCACTCAGTGGGGGAGAGTGCCCGCCTCGTGTGCAGGAGGCCCAGGTTCTGTCACCTAGACCCAGTCAGTAAACAGGTCATGGTGTGCACCTGTAACTCTAGCCCCTGGGAGGTGGAGACGGGAGGATCAGAAGGTCAGGGTCATCTTTGGCCTTGCATGTTGAGTTGATGGCCATGAAAACTTGTCTCCAGAAATAATGAATGAATACATATGACAAACATTAATTTTGGTAGTCAGTTCAAAGCGTTTGCCGCCACATGCTTACTTTTGCTGGCTTGTTTGTGTACATTCGTGCATGTTCCTTCAGCATTAGCAACCACAGCTTATACATTTCTCTTTGAATTCCTAGGCCGTGCTGGGTTTGTTTGCTTAGTAGGACAAATGCTGTTTTTTTATGAAACCAAATCAGAAAAAAACAATAGCCATTCAATAGTACTTGCTAGACTTCCTCCCCGACTTGCTTTCTTGTAGTTAAGGATGTAAATTTTATTTCTAATAATTTTTTTTTTATTTTCAAGGTTTTTTTTCCCCCAGAAATTTAGCATAATAGAAAAAAATAGGAGGAAGTAGTGGGTGGCAGATAACTTTAGGAGACCCTTCCCCAAATTACTTAAAACCATTTCTGGCCAACTTATTAAAAAAATAAGAGAAAATAATGCCATCAGAGTTTCTCATTTTTCCTGAACTGAGATTAACTATAAGAACATTTTGGCAACCATATTCCCCAACATTTCTTTTGTTACCCACATCAAGGCACCTGACATTAGTAGAGTCTCGGGGGTTTTTTTTACCCTCGCCAGCCTAGACAACCAAGTGAAATTACATCTCAAAAATTTTTTTAATGAAAAAAGAAAATCACCGGGCAGTGGTGGCGCACGACTTTAATCCCAGCACTTGGGAGGCAGAGGCAGGCGGATCTCTGTGAGTTCGAGGCCGGCCTGGGCTACCAAGTGAGTTCCAGGAAAGGTGCAAAGCTACACAGAGAAACCCTGTCTCGAAAAAAAATAATAAATAAAGAAAATCATAATTCTCAATGGAAGCCCAGCTCAGCTAAGATTTCCTGAAGAGATGACAAGGTGGGGAGTCTACAGAGTGAGGGCTTGGTCTACCTAATGCCTGTATATTGTCAGGTGTCACTCAATACCTCATATGTACAAATGTGTATGCATCATTTACATAGCTGCATGATATGTACGTACAGCTGAAAGCAGCCTGACTTAGAGGCTCTCTCATTGGCTCTTGTCTGGGAAGATTTAATGGCCAGGTCACTGACGTGTATGTCTGTATGTGAGTGAGCACATCATCCCTCTCTGACTGCTATTTAAGCAGTACCATTAGTTTCAGAAGGTTAGAGCATGCGTGGGCTGGGCTAGAAAGATGGCTCAGCAGGTGGATCTCTGTGAGTTCGAGGTCAGCCTGGTCTACAGAGTGAGTTCCAGGACAGGCACAAAGCTACACAGAGAAACCCTATCTCGAAAAACCAAAAAAAAAAATTACCAAAAAAAAAAAAAAATCCACATTTCAATGGATGGAACTAGAAAATATCATCCTGAGTGAGGTAACCCAAACCCAGAAAGACAGTCATGGTATGTACTCACTCATTGGTGGATTCTAGATATAAAATGAACAATCAGACCACAACCCATAGAACCATAGAGGCTATATATATATATAGCATGGAGGTCCGTAGGACGACTGTGGCATATAATAAATTTCAGTTTTACTCAATTATTGAAAAAAAAATAGCCAAATGAATGGAAACACATGAACTATGAACCAAAGACTGAGGGGCTCCCAGCTGGATCAGGCCCTCTGAATAGGTGAGACAGTTGATTGGCTTGATCAGTTTGGGAGGCATTTAGGCAGTGGGACCAAGTCCTGTGCTCATTCCATGAGTTGGCTGTTTGAAACCAGGAACTTATGCAGGGACACTTGGCTTAGTCTGGGAGGAAGGGACTGGACCTCCCTGGACTGAGTCTACCAAGTCGATCACAGTCCTCGGGGGAGGACTTGTCCTGGAGGAGATGGGAATGGAGGGTGGGCTGGGGGTAAGGGGAGGGCGTGGGAGGGGGGAGAATAGGGGAACCCATGGCTGATATGTAGAACTGAATGGTATTGTAAAATAAAAAATATATATCACAAAAAAAAAAAAAAACAAACAAACAAACAAAAAAAAAAAAAAAAAAAAAAAGAAAGATGGCTCAGACAGAGGTTAAGAGCACTGGCAGCTCCTCCAGAGGTCCCGAGTTCAATTCCCAGCAACTACATGGTGGCTCACAACCATCTGTAATGAGATCTGCTGTGTAGGCATGACATGCAGGTAGAACACTGTATACATTAAATAAATAAATCTTTTTTAAAAAAGTGCGTGGTTTGTAATTTCTGCATCATTGAGTACAGATTAAAGAATATAATACTGCAGACAAAGATGAAACCCACAACACTTACTAATTTAAAATTTAAAACTGCAGTGGAATTGGTGGAAAAAAAAAAAAACTTTTGACTGTCAGCCCTGCACTGACTATATGTGATAAACTGTATTATACATATGTACACACACACACACACACACACACACACACACACACACACACACACACTAAACTTCAGCTTTCTCATCCAGAAGCAGATATAGAAGCCACATTTTAGGACCTCTGATCTTAAATGATGATTTTAAAAATAGTAAGTTTACCTATAAATAAAAGATTGTTATAGGTACAGCACTATGCATTAACACTATTGGAAATATGACTTTAAATCTGAACTTCAAAAAATATCTTTGGTCATCCTGAAAGATGGCATTCTGAATTTTTTTTTTTTAAAGTGGTGGTGGCTCCAGGTCTGAGAACCCTTAGGACTTTTCTAAATGATTAGCTAATTGATTACAAAGTAGAGTCAGAACACATTACACATTTTATTAAAAATATTTTAAGGTCTTTATATGTCTTTAAAACTGACCTCTCCCCTCCCCCACCCACCCACCCATCTCCCCACCACCACCCTTTTTGAGAGACAGGGTCTCACTATGTAGCTCGGGCTGGCCTGGAACTGGAAATGTAAACCAGGCTGGCCTCAGGTTCATAGAGACTTCCAGCTACTGGTGTTAACAGTGTCCACAAAACCACACCTAGCTGCTTTTCCCTTTTATTTGTAAAGTAGTTTCAAAAGATTTTATGGCTGCATTGTCTTAGAGAGAACTGAACGTTTAGCTTTTCTGCCTTGAACAGTGTGATCATTCTGATAGATTCTTTGATTTTTACACAGATTACCAAAGCTTTACCTGTGTGAATTCTGTCTTAAATATATGAAGAGTAAAAATATTTTGCTAAGACACTCAAAAAAGTGTGGATGGTTTCATCCTCCAGCGAATGAAATTTACCGAAGGAAAGACCTTTCAGTATTTGAGGTAAGCATGTGTGAACAAAAACATCCTTTTAAACTCTACTATTCTTAATTATTAAATGTGTACTTGGGTGGTTTGTGTGTAGATAGTGCAGTGTGTGTGTTCAGTTTTGGCATTGAAATTCACACTTTTTAAAAATAGCTCCATGTTTTGGAATATTTAACCACATTAAGCCACCTTTTAGACTGAAGGAGAATTCCTGCTTCATCACATTGACTTTTGTCTTTTCCCAATCCCAGTCTACACAAATATATCCACCAGTGAATTTATGATCTCCTTGGCTCTTTGTAAACTGCACATTCTTTGGCAGGAGAAATGAGCTTTGTTTAGCAGCTCTAGCCAGTGTCTGGCAGATACTCAGTCTTCCTGGGAATTGAGCGGCTGTATGTACCTGCTTAGTACACAGACACCTGTGTTTCCATCCTGTTCTGCCAGGATGGATAAATTCTTTTGGTGAGATCCCAGCAGATGTGAGAATTCTACCCAGGCCCAGAGAACTCTGCTCTTCCCAGGAATCCCTCATGGTCACATGTCTGCCATTGTAGGATTCTTGAAAACAGTTTGTGTTTTCAGAATTGACTTAGCAGAGAAAGTCTTCATTTTCAGCGTTTAACCGGGCTTCTCTTGTCAATCTCGGGGATCTAGTGTAGCTGGGTCAGTTATATGTTGAGCACAGCCAGCTTTCTTTTCTTGGACTGTTCACTTCCCTCTAGTGACATACTTCTGTCGCCTTGCTCTGTTGTCTTCTCTGTGGCCCATCCCGGAGGACTATGCTACATCCCAGGTTCTCAGATCCAGCCTGCCTTCTACAGCAGACGTGCCGGCCTCTTTCTGAAAACCTCTGTACTGTAGGGGCCCCTTTGAGAATGCGCAGGCTGCAGTGTATCGGCTGTTCTACAGTTGCTTTTCCTCTGGCCTGCAGGGTTTCGCAGCCATCGGTAATAAAGCAAAGATCGAGAGTTTCTCATGTGAACTAAGAGCCTTCTCAGACAAGTTTAGGGTCACAGTTTTTTGTTTTTTCTCAAGACTGGTCAGGAAACTTTGGCTGTGGTACATGATTTTTTTTAAAAGCCCTTTCTTGTTCTTTTCAGCAAGTTTGAAGGGCAAGGGAATTCTTTGTGAGGTTGCCGTGTTAGTTATCACTAAAGGCCAAGCATAGGCTTCTCAGCCTGAGCACTGCTGCCATTTTGAGCTGAATAATACGTTGTATAGGGACTGTAGTATACACTGGAAGGTGGTCACATCCTGCCATCTAACCTCCAGTCGCCAGTGGTGCCCCACTCCATCCACTGGTGACAACCAAAATGCCTCCCATCGTAGCCACACATCCCTGAGCAGAAGTGGGAGAAATTGTTCCTAGTGAGGCTCCCTGATGTGAGGGAAAGCCAAGTAGAGGTTACCCTACTTGGTAGTGTTAATGTTGGGGTGCTGCTCTGCCAGCCCCAATGAGGAGGTACAGAGCTGGTCTCGTGGCCTCATGACACTTTGAGGAGTGTCAGTTTGGCCCTTCCCTCCTTCCCTGATGCCTTGAATGCCTTCTAACTAAAAGAAACTTGAAATGCTGTTCCTTTTTTCCCCAGACTGCGAATCTCATTGTTTGCCTTAAGTAATTATTAAATAAGTCAGCCTGAGTAAGCTCTAATACATCAGCAAGTCTTCTTGGGGCAAGATAATCCATCTTGTTAGGCATGTGTTTGGACAGCACAGAGATGAAAGTGGGTTTGTAGTTTATTTATACACTTAAGGGTGTGAAATAAGTCCTAAAGCCCTCTTCTAGCATCTTAACTGAATATATCAGTTGTAGAAAAAACTATTCAATATTTTCTGTGACTTAAAAACAAGTAAATAATAATCACAGAGTACTGGGGATTTGTGAGTCTCTTCTGTGTCTGTTCCTTTTATTTATTTTCATTTGATCAGAGTTGTTTCAGCATTTCATTTCCGTTTCTGATATACAGATACACATCTCCATCTTTTTTATATATAATACAGCACCATTTCCAAAAGGACCATACTCCCAAATACATCAAAACTTCCTTTAATTAAAGAGAGAATTGTATCCTCAATGCCCATTGCCTATATTTGATTATGTTGCTATGTATGGGACTGAGGTTCTATCCAAGGGAAATAGTTATATGAAATCTAAAAATAATTTGTGCAGTGTGAGAACCTGTATGGTCCACAGGAGGCTGGGGAATGGTCAAGTTCATCGTTAAAGAGCTCAGGTTAGCAAAGGCCCATCTCCCCGAAGAAGAACGCAGGGTCTGGCTGGCTCCCTGTTTTAGCAAGTCTCTACATTTGATCAAAGAAATTGGCATCTGTGCCCAGCTCCTGTCGGGAGCCGTCAGTGTCACAGCTTGAGGCTTTTATTTTGAAGAGAAGTAGACTGTAATCATGGTACTTACTGTAGGTTGAGATTCATCTCACTCTCTGTAAGTATTCCCAACACAGAGATTTTATCTTCCCCAATTATATTTAAAATGATAGTTGGGATAAAACCAAAATGGATGCCTTTGCTGTTAATCCACACTTTTGAAGGATCAGAATAATGCAGCTTATTTATTTTATTTTTATTTGAAAATAAGAGAAGTTTAACATACATGGTAAAAATTTTTATTTGTTTCTTCAATTCAGATTTATTTGGCTTCACTTTAAAAATAAGAGGGCATGCCTGACAAATTTTAACCCAATAAATTGCAAGTGGAAATGACTTTTTTGCTAGCATTGCTGTTTCTTGAACAAGCTTAAGGAGACTTTAGCTGTCTTGAATTTACCTTAACAAGAAGAAACATGGAATTCTGATTTTCCAAGTAATAGCTCTTTTCTGTTTAACGCTGTCTTTGATGGAGTATTTTAATCTTACAGATTAGGACTTAGAAATAAAATTATATACTTTTTAAAATTATATACAGAAGAAACAAGTTTATATACTAGTGGTATTTTTATGTTAAATAATGTTGTCTGTTTTTCTTTTGCTAGGTTGATGGGAATATGAGCAAAATTTATTGCCAAAACCTTTGCTTGTTAGCCAAGCTCTTCCTGGACCACAAAACATTGTATTATGATGTCGAGCCGTTCCTTTTTTATGTCCTTACAAAAAATGACGAGAAAGGCTGCCATCTGGTTGGATACTTCTCTAAGGTAAAGCCCGAGCCAGCGTGGCCTTCATTGCTTCCTCAAAGGGTTCGAGTGGAGCCCAGTTCTCTGAACAAGGCTTTTTTATGACGATAATTTGAGTAAGCGGCTCATGTTTCTGAGAGCCTCAGCTTTTTGTTTAGAGCTCGTTTGAAAAGACAAAAAGAAAACAACAAAAAAAGGTGCCTAGGCAGGGTGTAGAGGGCACCAGCACCGTGTGTCGTGCTGACGTGTCCGCGTGACGGACATCTCATTGCCATCTTGTAGATGCCTAGCAGCCTCGATTTCCACATGTTAAGCTTGTTCCTCCTTTTAAGTGGTGTCCACATGAGGGTTTCTGTGATGTAGCGTTTACGACTGCAGTCTCTTTGACTGACTCATTTCCTTCCCTCAGTGGTCAACAGTATCCAGTGTGTTAGAGCTGGTGCTTGTGGGGCTTCTGAGGTGGCTCAGTGAGGAAAGGCCAGGCCCCACATGGTAGGAGAGAGCTGACTCCCAGAAGTTGTCCACACGCACACATGCACGCACGCACACACACACACACACACACACACACACACACACACACACACACACCGACATAGTGTAAAAATGCAAACAGCACTGGCCATTGGTGGTTCAAGCGATAGGTGACTGGTTTGATCCCGTTGTCTCTCAAGATGCATGCTGCAATTTTCACTTCTAAAGCAGCCTCGCCATAGGAACCCTACCTGTCTTTAGCAGTCAGCCTGGAGAAGAAAGACCTTGCATGCTAAGGACCAATGGCTTATTTTTTTTCACCTGATTTGAGCTCTTCCTTCACATTTTTCTGCTCAGAAGTTGATAACTTACACGAATTAAAAAAGAACTGGTTTTGAAAGTGTCTGCCAGGTGTTCAACTTTTCTTTAGGTGTGCACCTAAGAAAATGGTTACATCAACAGAGAAGGCCCAGCAGATGAGTGACTTTCATTGGATCTGCTTTTCTGTAATGTTCATGAAATACTCCATAGAAGTGTTGTTTTCACAAGTGATAAGAAGAAGGAACATCTGCCTTGTGTGGTGGCACATGCTTCTCATCTTACACTCAGAAGGTTGAGGCAGGAGGATCACAAGTTTGTGGGACTCCGTTCCTACTCTCTAGCTCTCCATGTCCATCTACCACCCCCTCCCCAAAATGAAGAAAGAAATGAGAGGGATGTGCAGTATATATGAATGAACTCTGCAGCCTGGCTACTTTAAATCTGTGAAATAATCCCACGACTGAACAGGAGCAAGGACCAGTGCTCATGAGATGCTGCCTCAGAGTTCCTGTATACACATTGCTTAAAGCTCTGCACCTTCTATATCCAAAGTGGGCCAGAGTTAACTCAGAATGCTGCAATAGCAAAGCCACATAATTTAAAAAAAAAAAAAAAAGACAATGTTTTTTAGAGGCTTGTGGTGATATTTTTCTCCAAAAAGTACTTTTAATAGTAGTTCTCATACTACTTTCCAATTAGAGAGTAGTTTCTTTAAATGTGTGTAAATTCAAAAATGGGGTTTAATGATGCCTTGGTTGTAGTTGTCATTCTTTTAATTATCCTCATTGTGACCCTGCTTTGGCCCCTGGACAGGAACGTGAACAATTGGTAGGGACTCTTAGAGTCTTGGTGCCCTGCCTGACTTCCTCCTGGATGCCCAGATATTTTACCAGAACAATCTCAACTTTTCCTTTCTCCTGTGGAGCCACTGTGGTCATTTCTTACAATTATGAAGTACAAATACTTTTGACAGAAAAATAAAAAACAATCTAAGAAGTAACCACATTGTACTGGAAGTGCAAATTAAACTATATTCTAACATGAATTGCAGTGTGGAAATCTTTGGCCCTGTAGGGTATATACTAAACAGAATTTCAGAGGTTGTCATCAAAACCATTCAAGAACAGCCACAGAGTATCCAAGATGACCTTGGCAGGTTTTCTGCAAATATGAATGCATCTGACTTTCAGACTGGAGCAAAGGAGGCACACTTGTAGTGTCCAGACTAGAGTTTAGTAGCAATCCCATATATTTGTGTGTGTGTGCGCACGCCTGTGTGTTCATTGATCTGGGACTACTAATTAGGCGAGTGCGCTCGTCAACAAGCTCCAGAGATCCTCCTGTCTCTCCTCCCTGGGATTATGAGTATGAACCGCTCTGCCTGACTTTTTCTTTCTTTTTTCTTTGTTTTTGTTTTTATTTGTTGGTTTGTTTGTTTTGAAACCCTATCTCAAAACAGGTTTCTCTTTGTAGCCCAGGAGCTCACAGAGATCCACCTGTCTCTGCCTCCTAAATGCTAGGAATTAAAGGCTACGCCACCACGCCCATCTTTCTTATCATTATGATGAGGTCTAAGGCTCATGCTTGTGGAAGGCCCACGCCGGTACAGCAGGCACTTGATCTGCTGGACGCTCTTCCCAGCCCAGGAACATCTATAAGAAAGGGCGAGAGGATGGCCATGGATTACATTTCAGTAAGCCATCCGAGGTGGGAACAGTTCTGGCCAGAAAAAGGAATGGCATTAAGGATATAAATCCTCTTTGCCCAGAGTACATCTCTTTTTAGATAGAGTGACCCATTTATCTTACTTTGCACAGTAAAATTAATTATTTGAGCCTTTGCCATTGGCGTACACATTCAGTGATGGGCAATTCATCTTCTAGAGAAAACGCACAGACATTGTTACTTCCTCTTCCTATTTTAGAGATGCCACAGACAGCTACGAATACACAAAAGTTGGGGGTTCATCTTCTTTCACAACGAAATCTTTAATTCTGCCCTTTAGACTTTTTTCCACAGTCGTTTCCTGTGGTCTTTGAAGCCAGTGTGTTAAAGATCTGGGGGTTCTAAAGTAATTCTCTGATGTGGTTCTATTTGTGGTCAGCCTCATTTATGGTTTATATTTGGCCAGAGCACTCACAGCCTTAGAAGCCTTTTCCAGATCTTCTCTGTGTAGGTTTTCGTGGCGTCTGTGTACTGTGAATAAAATATTGCTACCCTGATGCTACAGTCCGTGAAAATGCCGAATTCTTTCATTCCTAGCACTGTCTCTTTCCCTAGCCTTCCTCCTGGCTTTAGACTGTTGGTAGTGTTTTGGTCTCACTGTTGTTCAGAGGCTTTGGGGTTTCTGGTTGTCTTTGTTGTTTGATTTTCCTGGTTTGAGATGCAGATTAATTATTTCTCTAGCTTTTTACTTTGCCTTCTATTCACAGGAGAATTGCATTTGCGCACATCTACTCACACGTCTACTATTTCCGTTTCACTGGGGCATTTGCTCCGAGGCAGAAGACAGATTGCCGTTGCAGAGGTGTAGGTTATCATTTAGCGGGGCTGCCCGCCAAATCTAGCCTACTCCGCTGGGTGACTCTGTGCGCTATTTTCTCCATCTCCCGAGCTGGGTGAGCGAGGAGAGCAGTCATCCCGGACTGCCGCTCTTGTCTCACTCCGTTCACATGTCCTAGATTGGTTATTTGTATTTTATGGTCCTGACTCTGTAGACTAAAGATACGCTTGAGAAGCATGGCCAGCGTGGACGGTTTGTTGTCCGTTGATAGTTGGATGAGCACAGTAGGATTACCCTGGTTGGTCCTGACCTAGGCCACTGTTTCACCTCAGTGGACAGTTTGACAAGGACAGTGGCAGGTGCAGGGAATTGCCCACTGCAGCAGAGCTTTGACATACTTGATCTGTTTCTCTTTCTCTCAGGAAAAGCTTTGCCAGCAGAAGTATAATGTCTCCTGCATAATGATCATGCCCCAGCACCAAAGGCAAGGGTTTGGACGCTTTCTCATTGATTTCAGTAAGTGGAGTACTTTATTTATTTTCATAATAGCTGATGGCTGTTACAGGAAACAGTAGCGCATAAAGCTTTATTTAAACTGCTGTGTTGTTGTTGTTTGTCAATGGATAATGGGTCTTGTATTTGTATTTACGTGAGTTATAACATCTTCCTCAAGTGAAACTTTCCCTGCCTCCCTCCCACCCAAGTTGTTACACCCTAGGGAGCTAAGACTAGCTCTCACCACAGTGCCACTGGCTCAGAAAGCCATTGCCTGAAATGAACTGGTAGACTTGTGTTCCATTCTGTGATGCCTGTGCTCAGTGCCACCAAATAGGTAATCATTTGTGATTTAAGCATGAGGGATCATTAGTTACAAGGGCTTTTAGCTTTCTAAAATTTTGTCGAATAATCAGTATGGAGCAAAGGAGACCAGGGGTATCTCCATTAGAGAACCAGCCTCCCCACCTGAAGGAAAGCTCCAACTCTGTTCCTTTCCCTTTGCTGTTACAAAAGTTATTAGTGTTTGTATCAAAAAGTTCCTCAAGAAATGCTTGTTTTCCGTGTACTTGTATCTGCTGAGCCTCTTTGGATGCTCACAATAATACACTGGTTATGTTATTTTTTAATGGGTCATTTTTTTTTCTGTCTTGCTTACATGATATTGGATGAAATAAATGTAAGGAAGGCTGAGGCTACATTTGGAGAGTTGATTCCAATTATCTAAAGATAGTAACATTCGAGTTGGGTGTCCTATGATGATGGTGGCCTCCAGCTGTATGAGACTCTGTCACTTAGAGCCCTGTGCGTGTTGATGCAGAGATTGTAGTTCCTCTCCTTGGTAGCTGGATAAAGAAACTTTGAGTATATATACAGGAAATACAAGACCCTCAATGTAAATATGCTACAAGGGTCCATAAGAAAGTATGTTGACTCTAAATCTGTATCATTAGATACTGAAATGTTGAAGTCTGTAGATAAAATAACCTAATAATTTTGGACTGATTTGTGTAATTTACTGGCACAGAAAGATAAAATTTTTGAAAAAGAAATATTTGGGGTTGATTATTTTTATACTTTCAGATAACGTTTCCACTCATTAATTTATTTTCCTAGTCTTACTGTTCTTCTGGCCTAGTTATCCAGTAGACTAATTATGCCAAGGAATGCTGCCTTACTGGCTCACTATTTTTACCCTACAGAGTTCTAGCTATAATTAACTTCTGTTTCTTTTTTTTAATCAAACTTTGACGCTTTCATGCATATATATAATGCACTCTGATTGCTCCTTCTTCCACCATCTCTCCCTCTCCCTCTCCCTCGACATCCCCTTGCCTGCTGCGTTCATGTCATCTTTTTGTGTCCCTCTGGATCTGACCAGGGCCATCCGTGTGCCTTTAGCGCCTGGTGGTAGACCAGTGGGCACACAACTGACAGCAGTGGCGGCCCGCTACAGTTCTTGTAGCTTCCTGTCTTGAGCTGGAGTGTTTGATCGTCGCCGTCCAGGAGGTGCTCATCTCCAGTTCTACTCTCTGGGACGCATCACAGCTGGGTAGGGCCTGTAGAATGAAGGGGCACTCCAGCATCCAGTTCCAGGCTGCCTTCTAAGCTTCTCCTTGGGCACCTTGAGCATGCCACCATCTCTCCGCCCTTTCTCTGTGCATCCCCCTTTCCTGTCGTGGCCGCTTCCTCTTTCTTACCCCACCTATTCAAAACCATGCTCATTTGGTAAGAACTCAAGAACCTTTCTTTTTCGAGAACCTCTTCTCTTTGATGTCGTCTTCTTGAGGTCTGTCTCAGACCTTCTCAGCCATACACTAGACAAGATACTTGAGCTTTACTCTACCTTCTGTGGTTGTCATCAGTGTCATGCCTCCAAGTTACCATGACTCCTGGGTTAGTTCCCATAGCAGTCTGTACTAGGTGTGGTTTTGTTGATAGGAAGGGAAACCCCAAAGTGATATGAAGATCTCTAAAGTGATACTTAAATTCTAAGGAACTGGTACCACCAGGTAAAAAGCCAAGCTCTAAATACAGTCATCATGTGTTTAGCACGATACAGCATAATCTGGCCTCGCTGCCTTCTATGCAAATGAACAATCCAGGTAACAGACATTCCCTTTAAGTGCTAAATCTTTATTTTAAATCATTTAAAAGATCAGTGCAAGACATGAAAAACAAGGTGACTTGAACTTTCTTTCCTTTGAGACATGTTATAGTTCTGGCTGGCCTGGAATTCACTATGCCTCCCAGGCTGGCCTTGAACTCCCAGAGATGCCTGCCTCCGCCTCCCGAGTGCTGATATTATAGTGTGCACCGCTATCCCCCAGTCGCCACACTGTAATTTCACACCTGAAATACAGAACACAATAGAACCTTCTCTGGGGTGTTTAGGGTGATGTGATGAATTCTCCCCACTGGATGTGAGCAGACCCAGTAGTCCTGACAGTATTGTAGAATGGTGGGCACTGTTTCTCCCCTGGAATGAGGAAAGATTTCAGTGCTGTTGGGAGGCAGGACTGGGGATGTGGCTCAGTGGTAGAGCTTGTGCTTCATAAGCACAGGCCCTAGAATCCATCCCTGTCGGCACCGAAAGGGGTGGGCCTGGGAAGTGGTTCAAAGGGCACTGGTGATGTTCTCTCAGAGTTTCACAGTACTCAGAAGAAAATGGGAACTGGTGTGAGTAAGCCCAATAAAAATTCAGTTTCAAACCAGAAGAATCCCTTGGCTGACCATTTTAAAGAAGACAGAGTATGCTGTTGAAAAAATTGATAGCATCTCTTTGGGAGTCACTTAAAATAACCGTAGATAAATATCTTTCCAGAACTATTTAGATCCAGTCTTTTACGGAAGGAGGGAGGGGACGGAGCACATGACCTCATCAATTTTGCCTCATAATTCCGTGTTCTGGATAAGAAAGATAAACAGAGGTTGGACGGTTTCTAAAATATGTTCTGTTTAGTTAAAAGGAACTCTTGATGGTTGGGTTCCATTGTATGAGCCTGGGATCTTTGGATCAAGGTTGCATTTTCATTAAGTCAGAAAAACTATAAAGTAGGGAAGTCCTTGTCAATAATGATTGCTAATTTAGCCAGCATACAGGCAGAGAGGAGGTTATGGCTGCCCACCTGCCCTTGGGCTGTGGATATGGTCCAGTATAGTGTGTGTGTGTGTGTGTGTGTGTGTGTGTGTGTGTGTGTGTAGAGCTGAAGGCACAAGGCTTTGGTGGTGGTGTCCAGTACAGTAAGGAAAGCTGTTCACAGGAGCAAATACTGCTCTTAGAAGAAGTTGTCTCTTTCTTCTGGGGAAGCCTACCTGGGATTTTATTTTTTTATTTAAAAATTTTTTTCATTTTACATACCAACCACAGTTTCCCCTCCTCCCGTCCCCCTCCCGCCCCCTCCCCATCCACTCCTTATGGGGGGAGTAAGGCCTCCTTTAGGGAGTCAACACAGGCTGGCATACCAAGTTGGGGCAGGACCAAGACCTTCCCTGTGTCAAGAATGAACAAAGTGTCCCACCATAGGGAATGGGCTCTAAAAAGCCAGTTCATGTACCCGGGATAAGTCCTGGTCCCACTGCCAGGGGCCCCACAAACATCAAGCCACACAACTGTCACCCACATTCAGAGGGCCTAGTTCGGTCTACCTGGGGTTTTTTAAGGTGAGGTTTCCCAGAAGCTATTTGTACAACTTGGCCAGAGTGACTAAAAGGTCCCATGCCCAGCCTACTCATAAACTAGCCCATGGGCTTCAGGACAGCCTCACATCTCACTTCTTGCAGGGGAGAGTGATAGACCCAGGCTGAAGTTGATTCCACATCCTTTTCTCCTGGATTCTGAGATTTCTTCCCCTTGAGTCAAAAAAACTTTAAAGCCCTCCTACACACACAGAGACAACTCTCCACCCTCACCAGACATGTCAAGACTTCAGAGAAGCCCACTTCCCACAAAACTTCTGGCACTCTTGGCCGCCCACGGACAAGGAAAATAGCTGCTCTCCCACGGGGAACAGCTAGGCACTGGGGTGCTAGAATGTTCCTTCCTGAGCCCTGGCCTGCTCCTGCTGTTCCAGCCACCCAGCAATGCCTTCCTCATATTGTTTCCCTCGTTATTTTGAAAGAAATGTCAGCCTTGAGAGAAAAGCTAGGAAATTGTGCCTAGACTTTCCACATGTTCTGTTCCTGGATCTGGGCTTTGGTGTTCCTGTGTCTGCTCTTGTATTCTCAGTGTTTCTCCCACATGTGTTTCCTGGACTGTGGTGAGGGGACCCACGTGTGTGTTAGTCCTTCAAAGACGTTCCTCTCCATGCCCCCACAGACTCTCAAAGTCAAGAGATTCCTGTTGGCTCTGCGCTGTCTTGCTGCACACGCTAGACTCTGATTTTGTCTTGCCGGCTTTTCCTCTGTCCTTTCTAGCAGGGAATACCCCCACTGTCAGTTCCCATGTTCCATACCACTCCAGATCTCGGGAAATTCAGGAGACTAAATGCGGTGAGAGATAAGGACCATATGGAATAGAAAGACACCTGTCTTTCTATTGGGGCTTCTCTGATGTTTCATCATTATTGGATGTGGGTGGTAAGCTTTAGGGGAGAAGTACCAGGACACTAAGGTGTGTCCCCAGTGCATGAAAATTACTTCCCTGTCACGAAGTTCGGGTGGTACCTGCCACACCACCGTGTAATTAGTGTCTGGTAAGAAGACGCCTTGAGAGTTCCTAAATACCTGTTTCTTCCTTTCACTTACGAGAATTTTTTTTTAATTTGATGTTTGGAGGCAGGGCCTCATATAACCTTGGCTGACCTTTGACTTCTGACTTCTGACCCTCCTTCCCCACCTTCTGAGTGCAAGGATGACAGGTGTGTACCACCATGCCCATCTCTGTTTATGACTCTTATCTTAAAAAATGTCCCAGGACTGGAGAGATGGCTGGGCAGTTAAGAGCACTGGCTGCCCTTACAGAAGAAAGACCCAGCTTCAGTTCCCAGGTCCCCCCATGGTGCCTCACAACTGTTTGTGATTCCAGTTCCGTGGGGATCTGCTGCCCTCTTCTGGCTTCTGTGGGCACCAGGCACTTCAGTGGCACACAGATATGCACATAAAAATAATAAATAATAAAATGTTTAAAAGGTAGAGCTTGGTAGAGGGAGACCTTCCCTGTAGGTTACCAGTTTGTCCCTCCTAGCCTGTCTGTACAGACAAGCATGTAGGTGTGTGTTTTCTCATTTTTTTTATTTTTTTAACATGAAACATATCACACTATAGCCTTTTGAATTTTGTTCTTTTTCATGTATTAGTCTTTAAATTGATTACTTGATATAAAAATTCTCTTGATGTACATTGTGTGTATGTATGTGGTTTAGTCATCTATCCCTATGTGTATATAGGTTACTTCTAGTTTTTTGCTATGTGTTCGCACATGAGTGTGTGTGTGCATATGGGTGCATAAACATCACATACCTAGTGAACATGGAGGCCAGGGACCTTAAGATGTATTTTATTTTGATTGCATGTATGTGTGTGTGCTTGTAAATACGGGTTCCCTCAGAGGTCAGAGACTTGAGGTCCCCTGGAGCTGGTGTTACAGGAGGTTGTGAGCGACTCCACACGGGTCTTGGCAACTGAACTTGGGCCCTTGGAGGTAAAGTTATCGTTCTTAAAGGGCTGGGCCATGCTTGGCTCCCGGCCTTCACCTGTCTCAAGCCTTAATGATTGGGATACTGGTGTGCGCTCCACTGAGTACCCGAGTACCCGCGACTGAGGTGAGGACGCTCTGGCAGGTGCCCTGTGGACTTGTCAGCCAGCGGTGGCTGTTCGCGCAGCATGTTGTGTAGTGTGCGGTCAGAACCCACAGGAGACTGTGAGCAGAGTGGCTTGGGGAGCACAGAGACGTCAAGAAACGTGTCATAGACCTTCAGTGGCCCAAACGGAAAGGGTAAGAGGTGCAATCGGAGGACTGTGGCTTAAACAGAATGAAAAGAAATGAGTTCGGGGCTGGCGAGGGCTTAGTGGGTAAAAGTATGTAAGTGCGAGACTGACAGCCTGAGTTTGGTCGTCTGGATGGAATCCACGGCGGACGGACGGAGAGACCTGAGTCCAAAGAGGTGTGCTCCTCCCCTCTCCCTCTCTGTCTTGCACGTGCGCGTACACACACACACACACACACACACACACACACACACACACACAGACAGAGACAGAGAGACAGAGAGAACACACAAAGTAAAATTCTAAAAACAAGTGGATTTACTCCAGAATGATGGCTAACATCTGTTATTCCAAACTGAGGCAGGACAATTGCTGTGGGTTCTAGGCCAGCTTGGACCCTGTCTCAAAAAAAACAGAACAGAACAGGGAGAACTGGCTCAGAAAGCTTGGCCTTCCAGAGCTGGGAGCAACGTGGGTGTAGTTTTCAATTTTTTTTTTTTTTTTTAAGATTTAATTTATTTATTATGTATACAGTGTTCTGTCTGCATGTGTGCCTGCAGGCCAGAAGAGGGCACCAGATCTCATTACAGATGGTTGGGAGCAACCATGTGGTTGCCGGGAATTGAACTCAGGACCTCTGGAAGAGCTTCCAGATGCTCTTAACCTCTGAGCCATCTCTCCAGACCCCATGGTTTTCATTTTTAAACTGTAAGACTGGGACACTGGGACTCGTGTGTGTGTGTGTGTGTGTGTGTGTGTGTGTGTGTGTGTGTGTGTGTGTGTGTGTACACATACATGTACATACGTCTTAGGCAATGCTGATAAAAATGATTGAAATGAAAACAAAAATAATATCCAAATGCAGTTTTATTACAAAATCATAAAAGACATTCAGTGAAAATAATTATACTTTCTTAGCTAAAACACTGAAAACCTACTAGCTAGAATTGTAGATTCTAGGGTGGCAATACAGCTAGCTTAGTAGGTAAAAGTGCTTGCTGGATGACCCGGATGACCTAAGTCTGGTCCCAGGAACCCAAAGGGTAAGAGGGGAGCTGATTGCTGACAGCTGCCTTCTGACTCCAGTACCTACGTCAGCTGATGTATACATCCACACAATGATGAGGGCGATAAAGTTATCTTAAGGGGGTGTCTTTCAAGACAGAATCTCTCTGTAGTTTTGGTGCCTGTCCTGGAACTCGCTCTATACACCAGGCTGGCCTTGAACTCACAGAGATCCGCCTGCTTCTTACGAGGTCTCCTCCAGCAGTGGTGGCGCATGCCTTTAGTCCCAGCACTCAGGAGGTAGAGGCAGGTGGATCTCTATGAGTTTGACACCAGCCTGGCCTACAAAGTGAGTTCCAGGACAGCCAAGGCTAGTTACACAGAGAAACCCTGTCTCTAAAGACCAAAAATATTTTTATAGGAAAAAAAATATATATACATCATACACACACATTTTATATATATATATATATATATATATATATATATATATATATATATATATATATATATATATATATATATATATATATTCCTTTAAAAATGGCTGCTTCAGGGTGGCAGAGATGGGTCGGTGATTATGAGCACAAGCTGTTCTTCCAGAGGACCCAGGTCCAGTTCCCAGCACCTACATGCCTCTCACAAGTTTCTGTAACTCTAATTCCAGGACATGCAGTACCCTCTTTTAGCCTCCTTGGGCATCAGGCACATAGTGAACAGGCATACATGGGAGCAAAACACCCATACACATAAAATAAAAATTAAGGGAACAAACAAACAAACCAGGCTGCTTGCCAGGCCTGGTGGCACATGTCTTTAATCCCAGTACTCAGAAGACAGAGGCAAGAAGATCGTTGAGAGTTCAAGGCCAGCCTGGTCCATACATAAAGTTCCAGGAAAGCTAGGCTGCACACTGAGACCCTCTCAAACAAGCAAAAAGAGTAGGCTGCTGTTTTTCTAAAGAGCCTCCACAATTAATGTACAACTTAAAAATGCTTTTAGTCAGAAATCTCAAATGATTTCAATCTTCTCTTCCCCCCGCCCCCCAGCTGAGCCCCGAACCCAGGGCCTTGTGCTTGCTAGGCAAGCGCTCTACCACTGAGCTAAATCCTCAACCCCGATTTCAATCTTCTAAAAACTGATTTTATTTTTCAAATAAAGTTTAATGTTGGCTTGTCTCTTGTAAGAAGTAGGGTTTGGGCCTGAAGAGATGGCTCAGAGGTTAAGAGCACTAGCTGCTCTTCCAGAGGACCTGGGTTCAATTCCCAGGAACCACATGATGGCTCACAGCTGTCTGTAATGAGATCTGGTGCCTGCAGACATACATGCAGACAGAACATTGTATACATAACAAATAAATAAATCTTTTTTAAAAAAAACCTTAAAAAAAAAATTAGGTGCTGGAAAGATGGCTCAGTGGTTAAGGGCACTGACTGCTCTTCCAGAGGACCCAGGTTCAGTTCCCAGCACCCAGCTAACAACTGTAACTCAAAGATCTGACCTGCAGGCAAAACACCAATGCACATAACCTAAAAGTAAATAAAAATTTAAGAAGAGGAGGAGGCGGAGCAGGTTCGTGTGTCTGTTTTAACAGGGCTGTGTGGAGCCACTCACCGGTCTCAAAGGACAAGTTTGCGCACGTTGTCAGAAACTGTGCCTAGCCATGCTAGGCCGTGCTGAGACGCCACACTTCTCCAGTGAGGGCTTCTGGGCATCTTGCATATGTGGGTGATTTAGTCACTTTTTCATCAGTGACTCAAGAATGGGTCCCCACGGTAAGAAATAGTTGTGGTGACCAGAATTCCAATACTTGTCATCTTGTCCTGGCGGCCTTTTCTCTTGACCCTGAGAGCCAGGTAGATTTGGCATAGTGCATGATGGGTCGTGGTCTTAAAGCTCCTACTCGGGACATATTCTCTCGTGGGTAGACTTCCAAGAAGGTATGTCACCCCAGCCATCTGAGCCTGGGAGGCCAAATATTTCAGGGTGTGTTTAGAAGGGAGAATGGCCGACTCTAAGGATGTTGTTACGTGGCTGAAAACATCCTCTGCGCAGTGTTAGTGAACTGAATGAATGATGGTCCTGTGGAGTTCACATGTGCTACTTATGGCAGTTTTGTTTTAATAGTTACGTTTTTAAGGTGGCACTAACCATTTTTAAAAGACAAAAAAAAAAAAAAAGCTTTCAGCTGAGCAGGTAGAAAGTCTTTTGAAAGTTCCATAGATGTTATGTATATGTGTTGGGTTTTGTCATTGTCTCTCACCAAAAGAAAGCTTTCCAGAAGAGCCTGGCACTCACTGGCCCTTTATTATCTGCCACAAATAATTCCCGAATTACTGCAAGAAGAACTTGATCAGCTCACTCTCTTCTCTCGTGTGATTCTTAGGGGCACATCTCTTCCCGGGGACGCTGACCAGCCTGTCCTCTGAGGTCTGGGCCTTCTGTGGGAACTCAGGCTCTCTTTAGAGAGAGAAAGGATTGTCATTCCCCACTGCCGGGCTTGGGCAGAAAGGAGAGAGGGGTGGCCGAAGTCACATGTGCACTCAGTCGGTTGGAGGGACTCTTATCTTCCCCTTCCGTTTCTCTTATCAGACAGTACATTTCTTGTCGCATTTATTTTGGAAGGAAACTCCAGTGTTAGTCCTCGACACTGTCAAGCAAGCGCTCGCCGCTCCTTTTCCCTGCAGCTGCCCTCCCTGGCCAGTGCCGTCAGGGCAATCATTAAAGAAAAATAAGATGTCCTTGTCCAGAGGTGCTCTGGTCCTTCCGGCTCTGAGATAGGGACATCTCCCGTGACACTTGGGGGAGATCGTAGGCCCTCTGCTGTCATTGGGTTTCAGGTCCCTGGAAGACTTGTTCTGATCTGTGTAATCAAGTGTAATGACATTTTAATAGCTGCTGGTGTGTAATATAATAAAGAAAATGACTGTTTTTCCTTATTTTCTCATTGTAATATGTTTCACTAAAAGCCTTTGCCACTAATGTTTTAGTACATGAAGGTGGTGTGTGATGTATTTTAGTATGATAAAGATAACATCAAGGCTGAAAATTGAGTTTGTGGTGATTTATTCAGCAGTTGACTGTTACTGAATGCACTGAAATGCGTTGCATGAGGCTGTGCAGCCAATGATTTATTTATGTATCTTTTTTCAAAGAAACTAAGTTTGTCATAAATAAGAGCAAATAAATAGTTTGTATAGAATAGTTTGTATTCATTGCTTCAATGAAAACATTGTAAATATGAAACATACGGTCTGCAGTCTCATTTTTTTCTGAAAGCTACTTTTTGCTTTACAGAGCTCAGAATTTTTCAGGTTTTGGCATGCATGTGGGTTTTGTTGTCAGATCTTTGTTCAGATTGCTAAGCAGTAGGCATTTGCAGTGAGTCACGTTGGAACCCACGACTGGACAAATTGCATTCGGATAACAAGTGAGCAACAGCCCGGTCAGGGGCAGTTGAGGGGAGCCTTGGCAGTGGTGTCCTGAGGACAGGGATTTGTTCAGGGCTGAATACCCAGCCCTAAGCACAGTGCTCGTCACACAATGGACGTACAGTGAAGATCTGTCAAGGGAATAATAGAATGCCTGGCCCTCCTCTGGCTCGCTGGTAGCACCTCGCAGGTACACCCAGCTAGCTTCTGACGAAGTTAGTTCTTGATCTGAGCTTTGTGCCTGTCTTTGTCTTTTCACATGTACATCTTTGTCCCTCCTTCTACAGACACGCCTTACCTGGAGTTTGCCAGGGATGGCCTAGGTGATGCTTGCTGATGAGAGAGGGTAATGATGCAGTCCTTGCCGTGTGTGTGTGTGTGGGGGGGTGTCAGAATAGGCTTCATTTCTCATCCTAGGTGTGAGGGGTACCCACAAGGCTCTGCAGTGGGAAACGCTTCCAACTCTCTTTCACTGGCCCAGTTAAAGTCTTTATTTCTGAAGCAGTTTTTCCACTGTTAGAACAAGATCATACACGGCTTTGTTCTTTTTTTTTTTTTTTTTTTTTTTTTAAGGCAGGATTTCTCTGTGTAGCCCTGGTTGTCCTAGAACTTGTTCCGTAGACCAGGCTGGCCTCAAACTCAGAAATACGGGATCAAAGGCATTCGCTGCTACCAGCAAGACTTTGTTTATATTGGTTGAAATTAGTGCTCTGCCTAGTTTTGGTTCCAAGGTGACTGTTACCCTTAAATGTATTTTCCAGCTTATAAGAGAAGCAGTCAGTTTTATGTAAAAAATAATAAATAAAAGCAAAAACATTTTCCTATAAAAGGATGCTTACCCCTTCAGGACAGTTCTGAATAACGCAGATATCTTCAGATAGCCAGAAGGTTTTCTTGCTTGCTGCTTTTAAAAGAAAAAATACTTGTTTTGGGAGAAAAGTTTTTCTGTATTTGCTTAGAATTGTGTTAGAGAAATACAGTTAGGGGTCATATTGACATACTAAATTTGTGTTTAACATAGTTTTATGGTAATATCATACTACACTGTAATATTTAACAATATAAAAACTTATTTTTTATAATTATTTGAATCTTGCTTTGAATTAACATTAGAAGAACCTTTCTTCAACAAAGTGTTTTACTGTTTTTAAAGTGTATAAAAGTAATTGAGTATATTTTAAAAATTGCTTTATTTATATAGCCACTTGTCCATATTGAAACAAATATCAGCATAGTTATGCTGTTGAAGTAACCAAAAATAATGTTGCTAAAATTGTGAGAAAATATAATGCAGGTGGATCTAGGAACTAGGTAGAATCTTTGTGTGGAAGAGTGTTCTGGGCTGAGGAGATGACCCTTTGCTTACAGTGCCTAATGTGCAAGGCACGAGGACCTGAGCTTACTGTCTAGCATCTCCATGAAAGCTCAGTGCAGTAGTCCACACTGTGACCTCAGGCTGGGGGAGTGAGTTGCAAGGAGAGATGGGTAGAGGCCTGGAGCTCACTGGCCAGGCAGCCTAGCCAAACAGGCGAGCTCAAGATTCAGCGAGTCCCTGTCTCAAAAAAAGTGAGGTAGAAGAGAGATCAAGGAAGACACCCAGAGTTGACCTATGGCTCAAAAAAAAAAAAAAAAATTGTCCCTGTCATTCTGGGAAGTAATGAAGTAAAAATTATTAGGATCATATTAGAACTCAGGAGTTACCTTGAAAAGCCTCCTTTGCAGTAAATATGTTAATAAAGATAATTATTATAATAGACTGAGACATGTCAAATTCAGAAGTAATAATGATACTGAAAACTAATCTGAACAATGAGAAGAACCAGGCCATTGTCTTGAAACTGGTAAATGAATGCCTTTCTTGTGTGAGCTGTACCACTAGGTGACCAAGTGGTACACAGTGAGAAAATGTAAGAGCTCGTGCAGTCTCCTCCCGTGAGTTACTGGGTGGGTCCACACGCTGAATGTCAGCAGCTGCAAAGTGCAGAAGGAGGGGCAGACAGCCAGAACCAAACTGCTGCTGCTGCTGCTGCTTTGGAGGAAATGACGCAGAGGAACACACTGAGCGGTAACAAGTGTGCCGCTAGGGGAACCCCAAGATCAAGAACAGATGGGGCGGGGGAAATGGAGTAGAAGGAGAGGCCCACACATGAAAAGAAATTAAGTTTTTTCTTAATGGACAAAACTGTGTTAGCACCTGGATATTTTGGTGGTGAAAGTATAATAATAATAGGGGCTAGAGACATGCCTCAGTGGTTAATAGCACTGGCTTCTTTTCCAGAGGACACAGGTTCAGTTCCCAGTTCCCACATGGTGGCTCACAACCATGACTCATAACTCCAGTTCCAGGGGGTCCAGAGCTCTCCTCTGGCCTCTGGGCACCAGGCATGCACGTGGTACACAGACTTCCATGCAAGCAAACTCTTCATAAAATAAATAAATCTATTGGTAGGAATAATAATAACCTATCAGGGATTGCCAGAAAAAGCCCTGATAATGGTTCCTTATCAGAGAGAGAGGAGGAGAGATTGCTTGGGACAAGCAAGGTTTCCTGGCGGTGGTCAGCAAATTCTATGTCATGGTCCGAGGTGATAGTTCCAAGGACAGTTGTCATGTGGTAATCCACTAAGTTGTACATTGTGTGTGCTTTTCTGTGTTTGTGGGGCTTGTTTTGTTTTAATGTGAGAGGTCACATGTCCTATAGCATCTGTTTGATGGCTGTGACTCTTAAAACTGGACAGCCTTTTGTATTTATTGGTGGTATTACACCAGGGGTGTTGTAAAGAGAGTTTTTCCCCTTCACTGCTTTATATAAGAAGTGTTAAGTGTGTAAGTGCTTGGTGCTTGGCGTCTGCTTCCTGTCAGCCTTTGCACAGCTGTTTGTATAAGCGTGAAGCGGGTGTACCAAACATCCCTGGACTCAGATCCTCAGGCTCAAGTTTCTTAGAAGAGATGGCCTTCCCTAACTTGTGCTTCTGCCCGTGAATACAATTGAAGGGTGAAGTGTGGTGACATGGGAGATTCAGATGAGAAATATTATATGGGGGCCTGAGAGATGGCTCCTCTCCCACAGGACTGGGGTTGGGTTCCCAGAACCCACATGCGATTCACAGCCATCTGTGACTCCAGTTCCAGGGGATCCATCCTCCCTCTTTTGGCCTCCATAGGCACCAGGCACTCACAAGGTGCACAGACATTGCACGTAGGCAAAACATAAGAAATAATTAAAACAACTTTAAAATGTAAATGATAATAAAGAAATGTTTGTACAATGGGGTGGGCTGGAGGGAAACGCCATACCTGAGGCCAGAGAGATGAAGAGGCATTGCAGCCTTAGGGTTGGTGCTCTGTTCACTTTCTGTTTCTTAATATCCAGACGTAACAAATACCCTCCTGGCAGACAGACACTGCAAGAGTGAATGGGAATTCCCTTTCCTCCTCCTAGGATGCCGGGTCCAGTGCACTTGTGAAACCTGGGCATTTAGTACATGGTGCTTCCAGAAGAGAATGGGAAAGAAAAGGGTCCAGTTGCCAAAATGCAGCTGAGCCGGGTGAGAGCACACCCAGAGTTGGCCTGTGGCTTGTATCTGTGCACGCGTGTGTGCTCACACACACACATGCTCACACACAGAAGATGGCCTTCCGTTCTTCAGTCTAAAGTCCTGCTCTGTGCTTTGCCCCACTGCTGGGTCTTTCTCCATGAAGTCAAGGAAGTTAGTAATGGTTTTCCTACCACAGCAGAAGGTTCATCAGAGGACTCTGCCGGCCTGCCTTCCACCTGCCGCTTCTCACTTGTCCCTAGTTAAAGCTTACAGACCATAGCAAGGGTTTTTAGCGAGGGGAGAAGAGGGATGGCTTGTGAGTTTGTTTTAAACGTCATTTAGAATGCGAACAGTTTAGATAGCTCTTTCCTGAAGAGAAGTCATCAGGTTTCAGTACTATTGGGAGCTTTTCAGAGAATTTTCTTTGAAATACCTTCCTGCCAAGTTTTCATAAATTAACTTGCTTTGCCCTCATCAGACATAATTAAATAGCTGCTAACCGGTTAAAGCCAAGGCAACGGTGATTGCGTGTCTCAGTCTCCGTCTCTCTGCAGATCGCACGGGAAGTTTGTTTCTGTTCTGCAGCAGGGTAATTACAAGAGACAGTTACGTAATTTACAGTTCAGTGTCCTCGTCCGTAATCACACACTCCCACCTTGGCATACCTACCCTCCTGAGATTGCCACTGCCCTTTGACTTGTAAATGGGGATTGTCATGTGATCGTTGACAGTGTAGCATTGAATTGAGTTCTCAGTAATGAAACTTCAGCTATAGCCATTACTGTGTGTTTGAATTCTTGTTGTTTACATGGTTTGTGGCTCTTGGATTTAACAGTTGCCTGGTAGTGAACAAATTAAACTCACTGAGCTTTGTCTCTAGTTAAATCTGGAGAGCGGAGTTGGGCAGCCTAATCAGAACAGTGCCTACTGTGTGTGCACTCAGATACTCAGCCCCCGAAACCTTCACGGTGCATTCCGGTACTCTGAAAGTTGGAGACTTGGGGATTAGCAGTGACTACATAATATAAAGACTCATGGGAATGATAATTATGATATTGTGGCTGATGCTATGCTCATATTAATATGTTGTTATGATACTGCTGTTACTCAGCTCTAGCTGCTTCCAGCTTTAGCATCAATCTGAACAGCAGATAGAATTGTGTCTCATTCAAAGGACTCAGACAAATGTACTGTCTGCAAGCTCAAAGATGAGTCATCGATGTCTTTTAATACTGCCAGTAATAGGCTGGGCACAGAGGTACACACTAATGCCAGTGCGCTGAAGGCTGAGACTGTTCCATAGCAAGATCCTGTCTTTAAAAAATAAATCCTTACACTTGGGAGATGCAGACAGGTGAATCTCTGTAAGTTGGAGGCCAGTCTGGTCTACAAAGCAAGTTCCAGGCCAGCTAGGGCCACATAGTGATACCTTGTCTCAAAAGAAATAATAATAGCAATAATAATAATAATAATAATAATAATAATAAATCCTTGTTATTGCTTCAGCTATACATGTAACTGAAAACCCTGCTAGTGTGATATTACATATATTGTTTCTCCCACTGATACATCTAACACAGCCAGACTAAACTTAAATTCCTCCATGACCAAAGCCACTGGCAAGTCAGCCAATCACTTAACTGCATGTCCCACCCTCCCCTGGTTCTCACACCCAGCATACACTCTCACATCAGCAGTGGGCCGCGCCATAACCCTGACACAGATGTGTATTGCCAGCGGCTTTGTGCCTCAAACTATGTTGAAAGCATTGAGAGGTAACTGAGGGAGGGGTAGAAGCATTTGCTTCGCTGGCCTGGACATACCAAGGATGTTCCTGAGCCTTCCATCTTAAACAGTTCATCAGTCAGGTCCGAGGAGGGGCTGGGCTTGGATTTTAGAAAGCTGTCTCAAAGGCTGACAACTCCTTCTCGAGATGTACTTTGTTTGAAAACAAAGGGGAAATGGAAAGAGATTTGTTCTCCTACTTCTCCCGAGCAGCACTGTATACAGTCTGTGTTTGCCAAGTGAAAGCTCGGTTTCCAGATCTGGGTGCTGGTGTGTGTGTACACACACACACACACACACACACACACATGCACACACAGAGTATATTCGGAGGGTCATGAAAGAGAGGAAAGTGGATGGAGAAAAAGAAATCGGTTACACTTCTAACTTCCAGCCACCTTGTCTTCTAGAACCTGGGTTTTGTTTTTGTGGTGTTGGGCGCTGAACCTAGCTTTGCACATGCTAGGTAATCACTCTCCACTGAACTACATCCCCACCCCAACACCCCCCTTTTTACTACTGATAGCAATAAATTGCCCAGGCTGGCCTTGAACTTTTAATCCTCTTTCCATAACTTCCTCAATTGCTAGGATGTGCAGGCTGTGCCACCAGGCTGGCTCCTGAGCCTGATTCAGAAACAGTGGCAGCATCTGAGATGCTTAGGTACTGAACTCAACTAGCTCAGCTGCCCCTATAGAGGTTTAGGCCTATAAAAGTGGCTAAAAGGAAGTCCAACTTTGCTTTTAGTGGTGGTATTTACAGGTCAATTGAGTTGTGATGTTTCGGCACCAAGATGGTGTCCTGGGTGTCGTGCCATAGGTGCTGACAGTGGGTGCCTCACACCACGTGTAGAGCTCAGTGGAGAATTGGAAATCATGTAGCTGTTCAGTAGGAAAGGCTCGTCAGGATTTTGTACTTACGCGTGACAATTTTGTTTAGGTTTCGGTTTAGGTAGCAATCTCAGGTGGGTGGAGAACAGCAATTTAAGATCATGTTTTGCTAATAAATACACACACACACACACACACATATATATATATATATATAAAATATTTCTTCAAACAGTCTCTAGTGTGGTAAAAAAAATTTCTAAGTGGATAAGTTTAAAATGTTAGGTTACTTCTTAACTTTTGTTTTTATAAACTTTTGCTCCTTCTAAGATATTTTAGAATTTAAAATAGTGTTGTTGCATTTACTGTATGGGGGTGTGTGTATGCCTGTGTTGTGTCATGGGGCCCATGTGGAGTCAGAGGGCAGTTTGTGGAAGTCAGTTATCTCCTACCACGTGGGGACCAGGGATTCAGCTCAAGTTGTCAGCAAGAACTTTGACCTGCAGAACTTAAGCAGCATTTCCCATTCCTGTCAACAGCTGCGGCTCCAGCTCCTAGTGTTCTACCATCTCCCCAAAAAATGGCTCTGAGGGACAGATCAGTTTGACTGATTTGGGAAAGGTAGTTGGCTGTGTGAACAATTTGGTTACTTGCAAAATATGTTTATGTCAACATTTTACTTTTTTTTCAATTCTAAACATTTTAAAAATCTTGATTTTAGCTTGGTCATGTGATGTTGGCAGAGTATTCATCTCTCATTCTACACCGTTTTGTCCTGTATCCCAGGGCCTTATTTCCCTAACAAGGAAATTATAGATTGGATTCATTTCGTGATTGATCATCTCAGGAAAATAAAAGTTCTCTCATCCGCTGACAGGATCTAGCTGGTAGTGTCACACCTTACACTAACAAACTGTCCTAGTTAGCTTCAGCTGTCAGCATGACACAGCCAGAGTCATCTAAGAAAGATTAGCTTGGCCTGTGGCCCTGTCTGTGAGGGATTATCTTGATCAATGACTGAGGTCAGAGGGCCCAGCCCAGTGTGGGCAGCACTACCCCTACACAGGTTTTATAAGAAAGATAGTTTAGCAGCCACATACAGTGGCGCACACCTTTAATCCCTGCACTTGGGAGGCAAAGGCAGGAGGATCACTGTGAGTGCGAAGCCAGCCTGGTCTGTATACATAATGACCTCTAGGATAGCCAGGACTACATGGAGAAACTCTGTCTCAAAAAATTTAGCAAGAAGAAAGCTAGCTGAGCATGACCCGTGATGAGCCAGCAAGCAGCATTTCACCAGTGGTTTCGGGTTCAGTTCCTGTCCTGACTTGCCTCAGATAAAGCTTTTCCTAGAATGCAAGCCATATAAACCCCTCTTTCCCTGAGTTGCTTTTGTTAGAGTATTTTGTCACAGCCACAGAAAGGGAAACGAGGAGACCACCAGCCCTCAGTTGGGTTCAACTGAAAGAGGCCCATGAAATGCATCCTGCACGCCCTCTTCCTGGCTGACGCTTTACCTTCTGCTCAAGTCTCTCACTAGACAACCCTGCCACCACCTTTGGCAGGGGGTTGATGCTGTACCCCTTTAAGATTCTGGGTTAAGGGCATTCCTCAAGACTTTTACTTAGTAATACCTGAAATCAAGCTGTCCTGAGATAAACAAGAGTTGAGAGTGACATGAATTTTTTTTATACACCTGGAAGTGACTCTACTGCCCAAAGTGGATGAGACCCATAGCTAGACCAAAGGCCAGGGAAGGGAGCTGGGGAGAGCTCCCATTCCACTGGGTGATCAGGTACAAGACGGCGTTGGCTCTTCTTTGTTATGGGGCTTTGTCATGGGGATTTGTCTCTGGCTGCTTTGTGCAGCAGATGCTGCCTGGCCATCAACTCAGCTGCACGTCACACATGGGCAGCACCCTCCATGCTAGGTACTGCAGAGGGAGGAGAGGCCCTTTGTCGGCCATCTGTGAGTGGGTGGCCAAACACCTCTTCCCTTGGTACTGATGCAGATTGACAACACCTTCAAGAGTGTCCACAGCCATCAGGGAACTTTTGGACAAACCCCAGCATGGTCTGTAGGCTTGAACACATATACTACATGGCACCAGGAAGTCACGTCTCCAGTATAAGCCTCCCTTTGGGAGGAACTTGAAGAAGACCATTCCTCTCTGGAATAGTTGGTGGGCAGTAGGGGATACTCAGTAAGGAAAACCAGCAGCCTCTTTCCATGTAACTGAGGAAGAAGACCTTAGCGCTGTAGTGGTATGTAGGAAGCTAGTGCATCTTTGAGAAAAGATAATGAGAGTATGACTTAAAGAAACAGCCTGAGATGTGACCCAGGGCAGCCAACAGACCTTTCCCAAAGACATGCTGTCTCTACTCCCTCGCCTTCCCTGGCTCGGGCCATTTCCCAGGACACACTTGAGCCTTGTAGAATATGTGAGTCTTTGTTATATTTGTCTGGGGACAGCTCATGGTTCTGCTGAAGCCTGAGGCCATCATTGTGTTTGTGGTTTCACGGGCTAGTTGTTTCTTCAGGGTTGTCATTGAAGTTAAGTACTTGACAGCCGAAAGGAATTGGGGTGCAAACGATGTTTGCCGGGAATTTTCAGTAACTAATTTCTTGAGATTGTTCCTGAGGCCAAAGCGGGAGGGGCTCTTGAATTAAATTTGTGTTTGGGTGGTGGGAAACTTAAAGACAGTACGCTGGTCTTCGGGCATCTCAAGCAAATGTAGCAACAGGAAGGAGGCTCATCTCTGTCAGGCCCCGAAGAGCAATTTGACTTCTTTCTGTCCACATTTTCTTTATTTCCCCTGTTAGGGGTTTTTAATCATCTAAATGATCGCCTCTAGATTGTATTCATTCATTATGGTGAATAACTCTTAATAGCTCATCTTTAAGGCCAGCACTATCTGTGTGCTTTTTATTAACCCTTGTAATGCTTCCAGTAACTTGAAGGGACAAATGTGATTATTGGCGGCCTAGTCTGAGTGAGGACTCAGACCTACGCAGAGATTAAGTCAATGTCTGTGGGTCACATAGCTGCGACATGGTGGGTCCTGAAGTCGTCCACTGCAGTGTTGGTGGCTCCGGAGCCTGTGTGCCTGGCTCCTGTGAGCTGCCGCTGTCTGTTCCATAGCTGACAGTCTGAAGTTCTCATGGTCCTGGCCCAGCTTTGAAAAGTTCTCACTTTTCATATAATACAGGTGGTCTCCAAGTACAGTCCCGGCAGTCCACAGTGCCATAATATGTCAAAGTGACGTCACTTTCCCCTTTAACTCTTCTTCATTCATGACTATAAAGTGAAATTTTCCCGATCTGACATGACCCGTGATAAACGCAATAGATTAAGGACCAAAGTAGACATTGACTAGAATGTAAGAATGTAAAGCAAGCCTTCGCCTCACTATTTTGTTTATATTTTAGAAGATACAGGGAGGGTTTTTTTATTATCTAAAATTATAGTAACATCATAAGGTTTATTGCTGTTTTAGAATTAATAAATGTCACTTCTGAGTATAACCGACAGATATTGTCTTTATAAACAAAAGCTCTTTGGAGTCTTAAATAAGGGTTTAAAATACAAAGTCCTGAAGCCAAGCCAAATAGATGTCTTAGAACCACTGATTTAGAGTATACCAACCCCGGCTGCTGGAGTATATCTCTGTGGTGGGAGACCTGGTTAGAGATGCGTGCCCTGGGGCTCCCTCGGGACCTTCCAAGTTGGAATTCCTGTTGTAGCAGAGTTGTTGGCCTTGTAGTAACTAACACCCAGGCACAGAATGGAGCAATCAGCCACTCGGTGGCGGCCTGGAGGGCTTTTAAGAATCCATTCTGTTCTGTTCATCCATCCCATTGTGCAGTGGTGTTTTTCCCACTTCACAAGCCTGTTCCCTCGCAGCTCCAGAGTGGTCCTCAAGGACATTGACCTTGAGTCACCCTTG
Source organism: Peromyscus maniculatus bairdii (assembly GCF_049852395.1). Taxonomy (NCBI): domain Eukaryota; kingdom Metazoa; phylum Chordata; class Mammalia; order Rodentia; family Cricetidae; genus Peromyscus; species Peromyscus maniculatus. Next base: position 38,932,176 of record NC_134860.1, on the reverse strand, counting down.
GGGCCTAGTGAAAGCACAGGGCTGCTGCCTCTAGAGATTCAGATTGGTAGCTGGGGGGCGGCGGCTAAGAGCTGCTAGTCTAGTGGTTGCTGGGTGTGTAGTCCGGTTGTTACATAGTTACATAGGCCCACAGACTCATGCCCTGAGTTTAAACAGAGTATGGGCAGCCAGCCCCTCATCCATCCCAGTGCTGCTAGCCCAGGAAGCAAATGACAGACGGCATGGGCCCTGGGCTGCCACCTCCGAGGAGCGGCGTGGCTGAAGGCGTCCGGGTTCCTCCTCTCTAAGTGGCCAGAAGCCCATGGCCTGGCGTCAGTTCCCAGGGCTGCAGAGGCCAGGCTGTCTTCGGATGTGGGCCTCTCAGTGGAGCCTGCGAAACTAAACAGGTGTTTGGGGGAAGGGGTGTAATCCTTGGAGATTATCTCCCCTAAAAGCAGCTGAAGACTCGGAATTCACATAATCCAGACAGATGGGAGTTGGGGTTGAGCAGCTAGCCAAGTTTATACTTCCGTGTCTGGGGAAGTTCAGATGGTTTGGAATCAGCTGACAGATGGCAGTGCAGAGATGATGGGTGGGTGACACTGTTGGTGACAGACCTTCATCTCTGTCACACGCGCCCTTGCCTGAGAACACGTTTATTCCTGCTCCACTGGGTCATCGTGAATGGTGCTTGTTCACAAGGAGGGAGTTTTCACAGAAAATGACGGTTAGCATTGCATGCTGAGGAGCCAGTTGATTTTCACTTATTCATGTCTGCGGAACAAACTTTGACCTCAACAGTTACTTCCTTAAAGTGGATCTCTCCTGCTTCCCTAGAGGCGGTTAGTTAATCATTCCAGTCTCGGTCAGGGCTGGTAAGGTGACATTTGTCACTTGAGGCTGACAGTTGTCACTTGAGGCCGTCCTCAACAGAGGTGGGGCTGGGCCGCACTGGCCCTGAGCTCGGAAGCACCACTGCGCTCACTTTGCCTTCAAGAGGGTCGTCTCTTGAAGTAAGCTTGTAAGATTTACACTGGCGCCCAGACCTCACCTTTCCCGTTCAGCAGCTCCAGCGAAGCAGAGAGCCCGATTGTGCTGTGTGAGGACAGCGAACGTACGTAAGGCTCACTCAGTTTTCAGTGACAAAGCCCCCACTCATGAGTGAGTGCTGTTCACCAGCACCTTGGCTCAGGGCGGAGTTGAGGGGACTTATTTCACCAGCGGTTAATCACACAGCAGCACTGGGGTTTGCCTTCCACACACCACTTTGTTTTCCATCGGAGGCAGGAGGTTTCCCGGGGTAGTTGGCGGTTTCTGATTGAAAGTACCCTGCGTTAAGGAGAGGTGTTAGCACGCCGTGGGAATCTATTCACCAGGGGTGTATTGTACTTGTTTCAGATGCTTCAGGACAATACACCGGCTCCCAAGATAAGTGCTTTTTATTTCCCTGCATCTTAGATCAATTATTTGGAATCTTTTTGGTAAGTTAAATTCAAGAGCTTAAACCATCACATCTCTGTAATTATTTAATAAGTCAAATGTTCTTACCAAAAATTGTTGTGTCTGCTCTATATTGTCACTGTGCTTTGAAGAGCCGAGAAGTAGGAAGGAACTAGAGGGCCAAGAAGCCCCTTACTTGACACCCCATGTTGTGAAGGTAGTTCAGTGCCAGCAGCTCAGCCCCTTCCAGGCGAGTGCCCGCCGCCGCCGCCGCCACCACCGCAGATGACACGTAGAGTCTGTCTTCTGTCAATCAGTGCACAACTGGTAGGCGCGACCCCTTTCTTAACGGTGTAGATTATCATTGTGCATGGGATTTCACTCAACTAATAAGAAATAAGGAATTTATTCATGGTCATTTTGAATGTTCCTGGTGGACTCTGCTTAACATCAGAACATCCTCCTCCAGGGAGAGATTTTATCCACTTCCAACTGGTTCTTTGCAGAAGTGCCATTTTCTTCCCACTGGCTCTAAGTTCCTTGAGGGTCTCTAGATTTCTAGAGGAGGGGGAGACACTTGCTGTGGGCAGTGCCTGGTACCTTGGGGCATTGGCTTTGTGTGTGTGTGCTGTTGGTACATGTCATCCCTGCAATGCGAGTGGTAGGTTCTGACTGCGGGGTGGGTTTCCGGTTGTTTGTCCTCAGCATCCTGAGATGCTTGCCTGTTCCCTGCCTCCTCCCAGCCTTTGCTTACATAGCAGGAGGTTGTTTGCTGAGAAAGACCAGTGGGCTCAGGACCTACCACACACATTAGAGCTTGTTACCCTGGACCTGGAGGAGCAGTGTCAATCATAGGCTACAGTCAGGGGCTTCTGGAAGTGTCCAAGGAGACAGCCTTTTGACGTGGTGCTGAAAGGTTTATACTCCCATGCTCCCCAGGGACCCAAGTCACCTGGTGCAAGGACAGGAGCAGCTAGGTGAAGTGGAGGGAGGTTGGGAGTGTGGGAACAAAGAACGCATGCTTCCTGGGGAGGGTAGCCCTGTGTAGGAGCGTAGGCAGGCAGGGTGAGCTGCGCCACCAGCCTTCTGCTCTGCACAGACCTTTCTCCTGGGCCACATCACATCTCTACCTTCAACAATGGGGTTCACAGGAACCCACGAGGGCCTGGGAACTTGCACAGTCACTGCAGGAAACTTTTAATTGTGGGATCTCATGGACAAGGGGACAGTTCTCATCCATGGTCCCATGGTGTCACACACCCCCATACACAAGCACAGGAGTACAGATCTGGGGTCCCCGGCTGACTAAACAAATTCTCAGAATGTGGCAAGCACTTAGAAAGCAGGAGATGGATGTGCCAATTATCCGTGTTCTGAGGTTTGGGCTGCCTTGGCTGTTCTGGCGACGAAGCGCTCCCCATGTTGACAGTGTTGATGTGGGCTGGCTGCAGCACAGCAGCCATCTATGTCCGCAGTCCTGACACCGCTGTGGGAGAAAGGCCCAGGCTGGAGCAGGGATGATGATGCGTCGACAGTGCTTTGACTGAACTCTGGGGCCTGTTTGCATTCCGTCAGATGCTGTGCACGAAAACATGACCAGAGGAGTTAACGCCTTAGGCGAAACCCGATGTTTATTTTATTCTATTCTCTATGATGACATTCAGGGTAAAGCCATCAAGATGCAGAATGCTGTTGAGGTAGTATATCTTGTTCTGGATTTCTGCATTATTTGCAGTGGGTTTTGAGAAACAGGAAAAATGGATCAGAGGCATTGATTTCTCTTTGCAACAACAAAAACCTAAAACAGAATTCTTTCAAGTGCAGCCATTTTGGAAATGTAGATAAAGGAGAGAGAGCTGAAGATTTGGGTGGTTATAAGCAGCCTGGTGGTAATTGCTGCCACCTACTGTATGTGGTCGATGTTTGTTTAAATCCGAGAAGTTCACGAAGGTGAGGCTCTTGAAATAATTAGAGCAAAGAAGACATCATTACTTGACAGACAGCGTTTCTTCTTTACTCCGTAAGTGGCTCTTAATTACCGAGACAGCCGCCAGCTTTCATTCATTTCCTCCAAGTGGGCTTGAAGTTTTCTCATGTCAGAGTTCCTTTGCCAGAGAGCCCGTATCTGGCGTTCAGGCTCCCGTGTGCTCGGGGTTTTCAGTATGCACATGGAACGGTGTGCTTCAAAGTCTGGGTTTCTTTTTCCGTGTATTTTATTTGTAATTTGTAGGTGCAGCATTTTGGGGTTGGTTTATAAGTTAACTTTCATGAAAAGGACAAAAACAGAGCTCGCAAAGCAGATGGGAGTTGCCACCATTGACTTGAAAGACGATGTTTTATTAGTCCTGTAACAGCTCGGATTAGTTGGCTGGTTAAATGGAACAAGCGATACAGACTGTGTTTGCCAAAGTCCTTCTCTTTTATTAAGCCCCGGCTGTCAGAGGGTCCTCGGGTCCGCCTGTGGAAAACAACCTGCCCAGTAATGCTGGGGTGGTCCCTCCACAGGATTCCTGAGTGCCTGACATTGAGTATGGGGAAGAATTTCAAGCTTGCAGGGGATTTGTGTGTTGAGACTCACCAGAAGTCATGTCTTCAGTCTTAGCTTTCAGTCTCTGACATACACCACCATGTATGTCTGCTGCCGCCAGCTGTGTGGGAATTGGCTTATGGTGCCACCATAAAGATTGACAAGCAGAAATTTGACGAGGTGACATCACAGTAATTGGAAGAGGCGACATGCTTGACAGGATGCACTTCACCTGTGTGCTGCTTTCCCCCTGCCATTATTATACGATTTCTAGTGCTCCTGACCTGGCTCTGGAAACACTCGCAGTGACTGGAGTTTTGCTTCTTCTGCCCTAGGCTATTTGCTTTCTAGAAGAGAGGGCCAAGCAGGGTCTCCTGAAAAGCCGCTTTCCGATCTTGGCCGTCTCTCCTACCTGGCCTACTGGAAAAGTGTCATCCTGGAGTATCTCTACCACCACCACGAGAGGCACATCAGCATCAAGGCCATCAGCAGAGCCACAGGCATGTGCCCACACGACATTGCCACCACTCTGCAGCACCTCCACATGATCGACAGGAGGGAGGGCAGGTGAGCGCCGTGGTCGGGGGAGGTGAGGTCCTCCCACGCACTTTGTTTGTGTTTTAACACAGGCTCTCAAGATGGAACCCAGGCAGGCATCAAACTCATGGTGATCCTCCTGCCTCTGCTTCCTGAATGCTGGGATTACAGCTATGTGCCAGCTAACCCTGAGTTGTTTGTTTTTGTTTTTGTTTTTGTTTTTGTAGACAAGATCTCAGTATGTCACCCTGGCTGGTCTAAAACTCACTATGTAGACCAGGCTGACCTCTGGCCTCTGCCTCCCAAGTGCTGGGGTTAAAGGTGTGGGCCACCACAGCCAGCTAGCTGTCGACATTTTAATTCACTTTGTCTTTCTTGCTGTGTTACAGGTTTGTGATCATTAGAAGGGAAAAGTTGATATTGGGCCACATGGAAAAGCTGAGAAGCTGTTCCAGAACTAATGAACTTGATCCAGAGAGTCTGAGGTGGACCCCCATTTTAATTTCTAATGCTGTGGTTTCTGAAGAAGAGCGGGAAGCTGAAAAGGAGGTAGGTAATGGTGTGCTCTAGCATCCTGAATTGTGACTTCAGTCTTGTAGCTTGCTTAAGCTAAGTCATTAGCATCACCGTAAAGGCTTGGTTCTATAGACAGAGCTTCTGAAATGATGAAGCACTAATTTATCCCAACTGAGAAGACATGATAATTCTATTGAGTTGAGTATGAAGCATGAGACATTTGCCATTGATCACAAAGCGGCGTTTTCACCGCTGACAGCATGTAATCAGATCAGATGTGGTGCTGAGCTCACTGCTGCCATGTCAATCGATTCCTTGTGTTTATGAACTTGCTCGGAATGCTCCATGCCAGTGAGCATGTAATGTAGTGATAAAGGACTCAGATCAATTCACTGCATCATTAATACTGCTAACTATCCCATGAAACCCGGTCCTCTTAGACCGGTTATCCTGACTGATGCAGAGGGTCCTGAGATGTTGCAGCTCGCGTTTGCTCGGTCAGCTGACTGCCGCTCCAGAGCTCGCTTAGAGACCCCTTCCCATTGATCTAGGGGCTCCAGCTGTGTGACTCCCCCTCTCACCAATCACCATTTTTGCCCCCACCCCACCGCAGGCGGAACGACTAATGGAACAAGCCAGCTGCTGGGAAAAGGAGGAGCAAGAGACTCTGTCATCTAGAGTTAACAGTAGGCAGTCACCTGCAAAAGTACACTCGAAAAATAAATACTTGCATTCTCCAGAGAGGCGGCCAGTGGCCGGGGAGCGAGGGCAGCTGTTAGAGCTGTCCAAAGAGAGTAGTGAGGAAGAGGAAGATGACGAAGAGGATGAGGAGGAAGAGGATGAAGAGGACGAGGATGAGGACGAGGAAGAGAACATTCAGACGTCTCCCCCGCGGTTGACCAAACCACAGTCAGTTTCCATGAAGAGAAAGGTGTGTGTGGGGGGGGTGAGCTCTTCAGCCCCTGAGCGGTTTTCCGTCCAGCTGACGCATCTTTGCGGTGTTCTTGGTTCACTCTCTGTGGATGTAGCTCATGTGTGCAGTCTCCCTGATCCAGTGTCATAATCATTTCTCTTACAGTTGAGGTTGTGTCCTGGCCTTCGCAGCCTGCTAGCCCCTAGTCTGGTGGTCACTGCCCCCTGCCGGTCTGCAGGACAAGAGTAAATCCAGTCACGATAACCAGGAGGACACCTCAGAGGGTGCATACATAAGCACCCTTCAGGGCCCGCGGAGGTCAGACATGACAAGGTCCCAGGATCACTGGAGAGCTAGCCTCGTCTCAGAACTCCAAGCCAGTGCTCCTGCCTTTTATGTCCCTTATTCTCGCAGAGAGCTGTTAGGCATTTCATACCCTTGATTTTGCTGCTGGTGCTTCGCCTGAGGCCAACTACACATCAGTAGTTCCTCCAGGTACGGCAGCTCATGCCCAGTAGTAAAGTGGAGCGTTGGTTTTTGTCTGTGGGTACTTGTTCTCCCACATCTGCTCTCGTCATCTGCATTTTCTGCCTCTGACATACAGCAGGACCAGATACCACTCGGAGAGCCACGACAAGTAGTGATGGCCTGGTGCGAACGAAGGCCCTTCCCCACGGCCGTCCTGAGAGGCTTGGCAGGCAGTTTGCTGGTCCGGCTGCCCTGGGTTCGTTCTTCTGGCCCCACAGTTGGAGGCAGCAGAGGGGAGCACCCCATGAAGTGCACTGCTGTCCCCCGAGCATTTAAGTGTCTTACACAGAGTGCATTCCTGTTTATGAGGAGGATAGTGAGAGGAGCTCAGTGTTAAAACACGAAGAGCCAGAATTGTCCAAGGCCTGACATGGACCACTGCTGTCCACACAGAGTCAACCTGGAGGGAACCAACTCTTTCTATTGGCTGCTCTTGTATCTGGGCAAAGTCTAGTTGCTTAGAGAGGGTAAGGGGATGGAGGGAACTAATAACATCAAATGTTAAATTACTTATGTGGTTACATTTTAGAATTATTAATAGGCCTAGATGTGTTCTTTAAGAACACTGAAAGAATTAAAAATGTAAGATACGGTGATTCTTTGGTACTGCTTATCTGGAGGTAGTGCCCCTGCCCCTGCCCCTCACCGTGCGGGGAATGGAGCCCAGTGCCTTGTACAGGAGCGGTTAGTGTGCTGCCGGTGAGCTACACCCCAGACACGGAGGCTGGCATCATGTAAACACACTGAACCCCCTCACAGAGTAGGTCCGTCAGTTTCCTGCCTCATTGATACATAGCTTAGCATTGACTCTACCTGCTCCTTTATTTAAATTTGTGTCATTAGATACTTCTTTTCTTGGAAAGATAGCTTATCATTCCAACTGTGGGAAATCATTGGTTCCATTATCTTGACAGAAAGATTTTATCACTTTTTAAGGGATCTTCCATATCAAAATAGTCTATAAAATTATTAATTGCTCACATCCCAGCAGCCACCAATCTCTAACTCTGTTGTCTTCTAACCAGTAGACTAATTGTTCCTTCAAGCACCCTTTCATTTCTGGGACAAGGAGGCTAGCCTTGCCCCACCATATTTCCCATGGTGCCTGTCTTGAAGTGGGCATCTCCATAGCAGTTGGCAGGTAATAGATGATTGACCTGATAGCTGACTATTGCGGCATTTATAAAAGCACTGTTTATACAAACAGTCTGTGATAAGCCAGATATTGAAGCTGGCAAGTGCCACTTAGAAAACCCACACTAGAAAAGCAGTACTCGGCTTTTAAAATCTGCAGTCGAGTTGCTAGGATGCTCTCTCTCAGAGCCCCGGCTTGAGTAAACAAGTGTTTTATTTGGAAAACACTTGCCTGTGTTCTTGGCGCCCGAGAGGGATGTTAAACATCAAAAAGGAAGGTAAAGTACAAAGGCATTGTGGAGTCCTGCCATGTACGGCTCTCACATCAGTCCACATTGGCTGCACATCGCCTCACCAGGTTAATTTCTCAGGAGCACTTACGTGTGTTGTTTGGAATTCATTTCAGAGGCCTTTTGTAGTAAAGAAGAAAAGGGGTCGAAAACGCAGAAGGATCAACAGCAGTGTAACCACCGAGACCATTTCCGAGACCACGGAAGTCCTGAATGAGCCCTTTGACCACTCAGATGAAGAGAGGCCGATGCCGCAGCTGGAGCCTACCTGTGAGATCGAGGTGGAGGAAGAGGGCAGGAGGCCAGTTCTGAGAAAAGCATTCCAACATCAGCCGGGGAAGAAACGGCAGGCAGAGGAAGAGGGAGGAAAAGACAATCATTTCTTCAAGAATGCTGCCCTTTGTAGAAGTAAGTGAAGGCCTGCACGGGCTTTAGCCACCGATGTCCACAGGGTGTGCCGGTGCCGCTGAGAAATGCCAACCCAGCTTTCCTCATTCTCAGTGGCTCAGCCTCTCTTCCCTTTCATGAGGTTTTGTGTTAGACAGTTTCTAAACCAGACTGTTTCTCTTACTCTATAGATGTTGGCTCATCCTCAAAACCTTTGAAGACGAGTAAGAAACACAGTGCAGGTGCCTCGAGGCTGCTGTGTGGTTTTCTACTTAGTATTTTGGACATCGGGGTATATGTTGCCCATGTGAGCAGTGAGGGTGCAGTTCTGTTTTCCTTGAAGACAGCTTCTCAGTACACCAGGGTGCATCTTAACCATTCACCAGTGTTTGATGTCCAGAGCCATCTGAACTGACCCACACTTATTCATAAGTATATTTGTTTGCTGTATTTGTATAAACAAACATTAATATATCCATGTACATATAGATGCAGAAGAATAGGTTTTGGAATTGCAACAAAATGTTCAATTACACCCCGTTTCTAATTGTCTAATTCAGACTCGACGTTTGTTGTTACCAAGTTGTTTGTTGATTTGCTGTGTGATGCCCTGCAGGAGCACAGCTCTGCTCTGCTCCAGGAATCAGCACATCTAGAACATTCGAGGACTCAGGTGGCCCATAGGCATGGTGACCAGCTGACCAACAAAACGCATGACCACAGTCACAGAAGAGCAGCTGGGGTCTCACAGGTCACTTAGGTGCCAGGCTGAACCACTGTCCAGCCGTAGGTGCTGGGGGCAGAGGGCAGCAACCATTCCAGCCCCTTAGTCACTCTTACATCTAGACAGCAAACTGATCCCAGATATCCTGTGGGCAGAACCTCTGATTAAAAAGAAAACAACCTGTATTTGAAATTCTACGGTGATTATATTGTAGGTTGTATCGTTCATAAATCATGAATGACATTTATAATGACAATTACAGATGCACTGTTCTGTGTAGTTACTCCTTTGCTTCATATACAAGTATGCTTTTATGTCGAAATAAATAATATCTGGGGCTGGAGAGATGGTTAGAGTACTGGCTGCTCTTCCAGAGGACCCAGGTTCCATCCCCAGCACCCACATGGTGACACATAGCCATCTATAAGTCCAGTTCCAGGGGATCTGATGCCCTCTTCTGGCCTCCTCTGGCTCCAGGCATGCACTTAGTGCATAGACATACATGCAAGCAAAACACCCACACACTTAAAATAAAAATAAATAATTCGGTGGGTGTTTACTGAGATCATTTAAATCTAGCAAATGTCCACAAAGAGAAGGTCCTTTCTGCCGGTGGGCAGCGAGTTAATCCTCTTCATTCCCCAGTGCAGTGACAGTTGGACTAGAAGCTGGCATTACTCCTGTCCCGCTGTATTTCCAGATTTGTTGATGTTGAAATTGGGCTTCAGGTTTGTTTTTTTAGTATTGTGGAACTCCCAGCTTTTGCGTCATAGAATGTCATTTACTTTCCTAAGCCTAGGTTACTCAGCTTGGTTTACACCACAGTATTCACGACTGCCTTTCCCATCAACTCTTAAAGTGCGAAACTGAAAGCCATGCTTGCTAATGAATTAGAGATATGTGTTGTGTGGTTAGACTTTCTAAAACTTGTGCTTTTCTCTCTCTCTGTCTCCTCCTCCTTAAGACAATGTGGACGATAATGCAGGAAACTTGAAAGAAGGCAGCAAAGACAATCCTGAACCTCTAAGGTGCAAACAAGTCTGGTCGAAAGGGACCAAGCGCAGCCTCTCCAAGTGGAAGCAAAGCAAGGAGAGGAAGACAGGCTTCAAACTGAACCTGTACACCCCACCAGAGACGCCCATGGAGCCCGACGACCAGGTGACCGTGGAGGAGCAGAAGGGGGTCTCGGAAGACAAGGGCAGCCCTGTGGGGACAGAGCGGGAGGTGACGGAGACCATGGAAACCCTGCTCCCGCAGGACGGGAAGAGAAGGGAGGAGACAGGCGCACCTGTGAGCCCCTGTAAGTCACCAGGTAAAAAGGTAGATGAGGAGGACCCCATCAAAGGTGAGGAGGAGGAGGAAGAGGAGGAAGAGCGGGAGGAGGAGGAAGGAACTGCGGAAAAAGACCAAGATGGTCCTCAAAGTAAAGACAAAGAGGAACCAGAAATCTCCACGGAGAAGGAGGGCCCGGTGCATCTGGATGATCACGAGGAGGAGGAGGAAGAGGAGGAGGAGCCATCCCACAATGAGGACCATGACGCAGATGACGAGGACGACAGCCACATGGAGTCCGCCGACGTGGAGAGGGGTGACCTCCCCAAAGAAGCCTTCAAGGATACGCTAGAGAGCCAGGAAGCTTTTTTAGATCTTAGTGTTCAGCCGAGTCACTCCAGCCCTGAGGTCCTGATGGACTGCGGCGTTGACCTTGCAGTTGCGTGTGACAGTGAGCCGAAGGAGCTTGCCGGGGACACTGGAACTGCACCCGAGTCTGATGAGGAGCCCTCAGAAGAGCAGACACAGAAGCAGGACCAGAAGGACAGTGATGGCGTCGATGCTGAGCTCAAAGAGGCAGGCACAGCCCCTGTGGAGATCGACTCGGAGACCGCCCAGGCTGTCCAGTCTTTGACCCAAGAAAACAGGGAACATGATGACACCTTTCAGGATTGTGCCGAGACACAAGAGGCCTGTAGAAGCCTGCAGAACTATACACATACAGACCAAAGTCCTCAAATTGCCACCACGCTGGACGAATGCCAACAGTCAGACCACAGCCCGGTCTCGTCCGTCCATTCCCATCCTGGCCAGTCAGTCCGTTCTGTCAACAGCCCCAACGTCCCCGCCCTGGAGAACAGCTATGCCCAAATCAGTCCCGATCAGACTGCTATCACAGTGCCACCTCTGCAGAGCATGGAGACCAGTCCGATGATGGACGTCCCGTCAGTCTCCGATCACTCACAGCAAGTCGTTGACAGTGGCTTCAGTGACCTGGGCAGTATCGAGAGCACAACCGAGAACTATGAGAACCCGAGCAGCTACGACTCCACCATGGGAGGCAGCATCTGCGGGAACAGCTCTTCTCAGAGCAGCTGCTCCTACAGCAGCCTCACCTCTAGCAATCTGACACAGAGCAGCTGTGCCGTCACCCAGCAGATGTCCAACATCAGCGGGAGCTGCAGCATGCTGCAGCAGACCAGCATCAGCTCCCCTCCGACCTGCAGCGTCAAGTCCCCCCAGGGCTGTGTGGTGGAGAGGCCTCCCAGCAGCAGCCAGCAGCTAGCGCAGTGCAGCATGGCCGCCAACTTCACCCCACCCATGCAGCTGGCTGACATCCCTGAGACCAGCAATGCCAACCTTGGCTTATATGAGCGAATGGGTCAGAGTGACTTTGGGGCTGGGCACTACCCACAGCCATCTGCCACCTTCAGCCTTGCCAAACTGCAGCAGTTAACTAACACACTTATTGACCATTCATTGCCTTATAGCCACTCCGCTGCTGTGACCTCCTATGCAAACAGTGCCTCTTTGTCCACACCACTGAGTAACACAGGGCTTGTTCAGCTTTCTCAGTCTCCACACTCCGTCCCTGGGGGATCCCAAGCACAAGCGACCATGACCCCGCCCCCTAACCTGACTCCTCCTCCCATGAATCTGCCGCCACCTCTCTTGCAGCGGAACATGGCTGCTTCGAACATTGGCATCTCCCACAGCCAAAGACTGCAGACTCAGATTGCCAGCAAGGGCCACGTCTCCATGAGAACCAAGTCGGCATCTCTGTCACCAGCCGCTGCCCCCCATCAGTCACAGATCTATGGGCGTTCCCAGACTGTAGCCATGCAGGGTCCGGCACGGACTTTGACGATGCAGAGGGGCATGAACATGAGTGTGAACTTGATGCCAGCGCCAGCCTACAATGTCAACTCCGTGAACATGAACATGAACACTCTCAACGCCATGAACGGGTACAGCATGTCCCAGCCGATGATGAACAGCGGCTATCACAGCAACCATGGCTACATGAATCAAACGCCCCAGTACCCTATGCAGATGCAGATGGGCATGATGGGAACCCAGGCATACGCCCAGCAGCCAATGCAGACCCCACCCCACAGTAACATGATGTACACGGCCCCCGGACACCACGGCTACATGAACACGGGCATGTCCAAACAGTCTCTCAATGGGTCCTACATGAGAAGGTAGGCAGCCCGGCAGCCCACCGATCCCACTGGGCGGCTGCACTGTTGGACTGATCTGCACAAATACCTTTGAAGAGTACGATTTCAAAACCAGCATTGGTGTGAATGCAAAAACATTGCTGGCACCATTTATTTAAAAAAAGAAAAAAAAAAGCTGTATGCAGCAGAAAGCCTTATACAAGTTGTTTTTCTTTTTTCCTTTTTCCTTTTTTGGTACCTTGGTTTCTGTTACTTTTATATAAAATTCTCTGCAAAGGAAGGCCTCCCTTAGGACTACAGCTCGGCGGCAGGCACTCTTCTTTGTGCCTGCCTCCCTTAAACAGTGTGGATACAAGCCCCGCCCCAATCACCTGTTTTAATATTGAACCTGGAGCTTTTTCCTTCCTTGTCCACTCCATGTAAATGCCTTTAGCGTTTCAATTCCTGTATATTTTGTTTAAGGTAACACTTCAGCATGCCGCTAATGTCTTTGTTAGTGACAGTGCATTTTGTAGTACTGTACAAGTGTTGTGCTAACAGTAAGCCATTTCTTAAGTTTTTTGCCTTGATTAGGGTACCCTAATTTGAGGGTTTAAAAAAAAAAAACAACTCTATTTTTGTTAATTATAAAACTGTAAAGAGCTATCAGAGCTACCCCATCTGGTTAGTCAAGGGGGTTTATTGCTAAATGTTGGCTGTAAAGTTGAGACCCTTTTCCATTTTGGTGGCAGGTTCCTTTGGGGAAAGGCAGCTTTCTGTTTTATAAATGCACACTTCTGTTTATTGAATGAAGCATATCTCAGTGTTTATCTGTCAGGTTTTGAAGCATTTCATATATGTCCAAATACTTGGCAGGATTTAAAAAAAAAATAGTGAATTTGGTGTAAAGTTGCTATTTTATGGAAATGCCTCTAACTTTACATTTTCATTCCATCTGTAGATTTTTCTATCTTTATAAAATATTGGAGTTATTTTTTAAGGAAAAATAGAAAAGTAGCTTGTGAATAGCTCAAACTAAGCTTACAAATCGCATGTAAAAAAGCAGAAAAGTTATTTGTGTCTGTTTCTATTGCTTCCTTTTGTAGCCTTTGTACCTATCCAGGTGACAGTGAGGGCCAAGCAGAGGTGTAACCTTGTATAAAATAGGAGCCAGCAACACTCACGTATTTATCTGTTCTCTTTTTAGTCAGTTACTTCAAAAAAAGAAAGAAAAAACAAAAAAAGCTGTACATTTTAACATAAAATAAATTATGATGAGCCATTTTTAGCCTCTTGTGTCCTGTCATATTATGATTGAAGGAGAATGGCCAGCTGAACTGTTATCCTGTGTCACATCTCGGAACACATACACATTGGGGGAATAAATTATTTAGTGTAAATTGGAGTTAGGGGATTTTTCTGATTTGTTTTGACTTTGGGGGAGGGGTTGGCAATAAATAAGAGTAATATCTAATAAAACCATCACATATACCAAATACCTATTTAATAAATTAATTTATAATGGATTTTAATGCTTTTCATGAAAGTTTACTTTATGCTAGTGCATACCTTCTGTATGCCAATTATTGTCTTTAAAATAAAGTGAGTTTGTTTTTTTCTTTTGACTTTGATCTTCATTTGCCCAAAGCTCCCACAAGGATGTCCAGTTGCCTCGTGTGTACCATCTGCAGGAACCCCTGAGGGCTGGTACCACACTAGCAAGCTTCCTTTTTTAAAAGATTGCTATCACAAACACCCAGTTGGGGGTGGTATATTTCAAAGTTCATTTCTTTTAAAAAAAAAGTGTGAAAGTTTCACTCACTTGTGAATGGCTGGATGTTCCCTTTAGTGTTTATAGTTTAACACACACACACAAACCCAAAAGTGAATGTTTATACACATTTCGTGGCATTCAGAGAAAGTTTTGACTGTGAGTTAAAATATTTGATTGCTTGGCACCTCTGTGTGACTGGCCCAGGGAGTTTTCAAGGCATCATCTGTGCCCAGGAGCTCACAACTCTGCACGTCACTGACACAGACTCTAACTTGGGCTCCACCGGGTGGGACAGTCCATTCATGCCAGAACAAAAGGCCACCCCATAGAGGAAGCCCGCTGGGGTCTGGCTTCCTGTTCTCACCATCGCCTGCTTCTAGGGTGTATTCTGGGGTGGGCACCCACACTTGACCTTCGAGTCTTCAGCTCCTGCCGAGCCAGTGGAGAGGTAATAGCTGAAGTGGCTGGGGAAGGCGTGAGTGCGTGTAAGAAGACCCTCCTGCACGGGCTGGTAAAGAAAGCGGGGTGCAGAATATAATTCGTGGGGCAAGAAAGCATGCTCTCTTTTGAGAAGCAGGTGGTTGTGTGTGGTTTGTCTGAACCAGTCGAGAGAGCTGGTTAGGAGTGGCTGAGGGTCCGGCAGGGCGGTGGACCACACATCTGGCAGGAAGCTGTTGTCCCTGTCTAGGAACCCCACAGAGACATTCTCCAAGCCCCTCTTTGAAACATTTATGTGCTAATTTAGTGCCTTCTTTTGTTAAGAGTCATGGGGCCCAGACACCCCCTTTCCCTTTGAGTATAGCCTGTTAACATACCTTTGGGTTGTAGGAAGTCTGGGTCCCATTGCTCCACTTCTTGCTCTCGCTTCATAGTCCAAAGCAGCTTTATGGATCAGTTCCTAATCACTGTTCCACACCCCCGCCTCGGAACAGCAGAGTCCAAATCTCCCCTAAGGAAACAGGCTGTGTTGGGAAAGGACTGTCCAGCTGAGTTGGCTGGAGTGCCCCGGGGCCTCACTGGAAAAGCCACCCCGCAAATCCTGGGATATGGCTTAGATCCATCACAACAATACAGCTGCGCTCAGGTTGGTATCCGCTCGTTGCCCACATCTTTAAGACCAACAGCGTTTGCTTTCTAAGAGTGGTCATCTGATGCCAACTTCACTGAAGTAGCTCAGGTCTACAGGCCCTGCTTGCCAACGTTAGAAATGATGACTCAGCATGTCAACAGTCCTCCTACATAACCCACACCCATTGGTCAGGAGGTAGAGAAAACAAAAAGTTAATTGCCCCCAACTCAGCCGGAAATTTTAAGCTGCAATATACCCAGATGGCTGAATCAGCTCTTGGAAACACTAGTCTGAAAAGGCCCAGATTTGTCACCTCTGATGTGAAGGCCCAGTGAATGATCGATCACCTGACGATGTGGGCTCTGTAGATGCAAGCCTTGCCCAGCCATTAGCGTCGGGGACCTGCCATGGAGCAGGCTCCTGCTGCCGCTTTCTGGGATGGTTTTCCTGCATCTTCCTCCTCCACCCAGAACTGTTCTGCAAGCCCTGGGCTCGGGGGCATCTTTTCTTGCTCTTTATCTCATCCAGTGTGATGACAGAAGACTCCCAGAATTGTATTTCCCTGCAGTCATCAGTGTTCCAAATCAAAATTCTAGAATCTCCTACCCCTTTTGGAAGGTGCCCTCCAAGGATAAGTTCCTCTTGTGTCCTGGGTGAGATTCCCCCTCCTGCTGGGAGAGAGGACCGTTGGGTTCTTTTTGGAATCTTTCTTTCTCTCTCTCTCTCTCTTTTTCTTTCTTTCTTTCTTTCTTTCTTTCTTTCTTTCTTTCTTTCTTTCTTTCTTTCTCTCTCTTTCTTTCTCTCTCTGTCTCTCTCTCCTCTCTCCCTTCCTTCCATCCTTCCTTCCTTCCTTCCTTCCTTCCTTTCTTTCTTTCTTT